>NC_050183.1:12410650-12578150 GCF_008315115.2 Sander lucioperca
GTAGGTAGCAGTGGAAGAACAGTATCTCCTTTTCTCCATTTCTGAGGTCTCCCATCATTGACCGAAAGTAACATTCTGTCCACGTTCCAGGAAATCATTGTGGTTTTGTGTTTGCATTTTGTGCTGTAGCTAGAAAAATGTTTGTGTTGGCATTATTTGACTTGGAAACAATTGCTTTTAGATTGAAGCCAGTAGATAGTGAGCTTTGTGATGCTGCAATTCTTGTATTATTTGTAGTATGCGTATCCTCTGGGTGTATACTAAAGGTCTGCTGAAGACGGACTCACTGCTCGGTTTTGTGTGTTAAAGGATCATTCTGGTTTATTACAACTTGGGTTCTATTTTCATAGTTTTGGCCAACATTTCTATCAGTTTTGACAATATTTACTTGCTGAGATCTGGAAACAAAGCAACATTACTACATTAAAGCTTGATGGGTCAAAAGACATGAGCAGTCAGCCAATCACACAGGTCATAACCATATTAACTAAACAACTTTATTTGGAAGTAAAACTGACATCAGCTCACTCAAAATGATGGGAATAATAGTTTGGGTTATAATAGTTATTGGCAAGCTTTGCCATCCTGAGGGGTTGTTTAAAACCTGTATGAAAGTCTGACTGCTTATGTTACTTGCCCTGTCAGACTTCTCTTTTGTGATGTTGCTGTGATCTCATATCTCTGCAATTATCTTGAGTACACTGTTATTACACAAAGTAATGAGGCTCCAAATCATGAAATATACTCAGGTTGAATAAACCTGAATTATCCTTCTAGTTTAGCTTATTTGTTATTTCTGTTGTGTGTGTAATTTCGATTTGTTCAGCAAGGTATGAGTATTACTGAAAGGCCTTAAGTGTCAATGTTCATCTGTCATTGGCCTTAATGCATCATACGGTATGCCATTAAAATGTTGTTTCAATGGTCTTAAAAGGCACATCCACAGTGAATCACACTGTCCAAAAAAACTGCAGCTGCAATACTCCCTGTTGTTTTTTTCAAACATATTCCACTTCTGGGCCCCAATCAGTGATAGATGACATTTGTAATGTATATATGTTTCTGTTCTGCTGGTCCTCTTTTTTACATTCCGTCATTTCCAACCCCTTGCAGTGTTTCTTTTAAATGCTCTGATTAGTTGGGCAATATATCCACAGCCTGTTCACTCAGTGTGGTAATCAGTGTGGTAATTTTTTCTGAATGTTTCTCTCTGTCCTTGTCAGATGCTGGCCACTCTGCTCATCATACGCCAGTTCCTTCAAAATGTGAAGGAGGTGCTGCAGCCTTATCTATATGAGCGCCACAAGCTGGGCGAGCTCACACTGCGAGCTGTGTGGGACCTGCTGCTCTCAGTGCTGCTGAAATACGCACGACTGGCAGCTGGAAAAGCCCAGGTCTCTCCCACCGACCAGGCCATGCCAGGACCTGGACTGAGGGGCACCAGACCCGGGTTGGGGCAGCCAGATAGAAGGTCATATTCATTATCTACAACTCTCATTAGATTAATCAATGCAGTAAACATACACTTGCAAGTATTAACACTGGGATGTCAAAAAGAAGTGAAATGAATCCTTCACTTATTTAATTTGAGAGAAACTGACACTTTGTCATAAGATCAGCATGATGAACAATGACCTTTAAGTGTTTACAGTTGTCATTCACACCAACACTCAAAGCACTGTATCTGCACTTGACATTGTCTGCGCGCTGCATGCAGTTATGATTCATGCCAGACAAACACTGAGGAAATACTGTAGACAGAACACCGCTGTGAGCGGTTAACACACACACATTTTGTCTGATGTCTATTTGTCCCTTCAACTTCTCTCAGGGAAAAAAAGTGTTTGAACGGGGGATGCGGGGTGCCTGATGAGGAGGATGGAGGTGAGAGGGACGAGGCTGACAGCGGGAGGTTCAGTGAAGGAGAGACGGAGGAGGAAAGTCTGATCGACTGTGGTTTGAAGCTGAGGAAAGTCAGCTTCATAGAGAAGGTATAAGCTGTGTGATAACATACATTTATGAAGTGTTATTATGCTGATGCTGTGGCGCTAATGTGTTGTTGTTGTTGTTGTTAAGGTGGACAGAAGGCCAGTCTGCAGTGGGCCCCCCATGGACACCAGTTTCCTGGAGGAGGGGAGCCCCACGATGGTGGAAAAAGGAATGGACCCTGCCTCTGTATTTGAAATGTGTGACGACGACGATGATAATGGCATCCACGATGTGAAGGAGTCAGGGGGGGGAGCGACAGGCGTGGCTGAGGGAATTAATGCTGGTGCCTCTGCCAGCGCTGCCCCACTGCCTTCTGGGTCCGAGAGCAGCACAACAGTGCGACACAGGAGAAGAGGCAGGAGTGTAGAGAGACCTGAGCCTAAGACAAAAAGGGAATCATGGATCGACCCCCCTGAAGAGAGAAGAGAGAGCAACATGCTCACTCAGGCTGAGATGGAGAGCTGCATGCAGACTTATTCTGTAAGCGGGACTGTATACTGACCTTATTCTGTAAACTCCACACAGGCACTGGCAATTTGCATCCTTTGAAATATTTAATTAATTTGTCACTCTGGGTGTTATTGATTTCATATTATGACTAATGGTCATAATAACAGTTTAATCATCACCTCTGCAAGAATGACATTGATTGAGGTCAGGAGGTCTCCTACAGAATCTTTGTAAAACTTCAGTTTAACCCAAATCCTCTCACACATCTTTGAGTTTGTAATCTAACTGGGGCATACCTTTATTGTATAGTTGCAGGCAAAGAAAACTGCACCACATGATTTTTGTGCAGCTCACGGCAATATCGAGAGGGATTTCCAGGGGACTACTTTCTGTGTTTAATTATGGTCAGATTCAAAAACATATTTGGGATGATTTCTGTGATTTGGGAAGCTGTTGGCGACTCATGCTCCGTGTCCCGGTTAATGTAGATGTTGCAGGAATCCTTGTTTCCCAAATCTCTACAATGGTTGAGTAGAATTTTATCATTACCGGTCATAGTCACAATAGACAAAAAACATGAGAATATTACCCAGGTTGACAAAATCTCTTTAAGGTTTTCCAGGAAACTGGAAGTTGAGTTCCTCCATATAATTAGTTTAATTTAGATTAGATAGATATAAAATAACCATAAAATGTTGTATAATAGTAGGTAAACAACTTAGCCATACATGTTGCCAGCTGCCGGGTAACACTGTCATTCTCCTCATACTAAACTCAGGTTTCATACATGTCGTAAATAAGCACTGCAACACGACTCCAACAGAATCCCTCAGCCTTCACAGTTACATGACACATGTCCTGAGTGTGATGTAAATAACACTGGGTTCCAAAAGGTCATAAATTACTAAATGACAACTAAACAAAGATAATGACATCTTTTTTTGTTAATTGGTACCACTGTGCATTGATTTAGTCTACAGAATTGCAGTCTTGTCTTCTAGCTGCATTCAGACTTTGCTTACTTGGTAGAGCTGTGGTTTAATGGTCCACTCTGCACCTCTCAGGACACCTTCCAGGACTACCAAGAGATGTTTGTCCAGTTTGGCTACGTGGTGCTCTTCTCCTCAGCCTTCCCTCTGGCTGCCATGTGTGCTCTCATCAACAACCTCATTGAGATCCGAAGTGATGCCTTTAAGCTCTGCACCGGTCTGCAGAGGCCCTTTGGAATCAGAGTGGAGAGCATCGGCCAGTGGCAGGTCAGAAAGTTAACACAGCCTCGTGAAGTTTTTCTGCCATAGTTGTAAATGGACTGAATTCACTGCCACCCAAAGACAGGGACAATTAAAATAGTTATAGTTATGCTGTCTTTTGTAACAAACACTGGGTTGATATCCATGTTTTAAAGTTAAAGATCATGTAAATGTATCTGTGTAGCAATCACATGAAATTGATCAGTTACTAATAACTGGTTGGAATAACTGAACTGAGCTAAATTAAAATGATTCTTGTGCATAGCACAAAGTCAGTGTTAAGAAACAGCAAAGTTAAACTTTTTTTCTCTCCTTCACAGACTGCGATGGAAGCCATGGGCCTGATTGCCATCATAGTGAATTGCTACCTGATTGGTCAATGCGGTCAGCTACAACGTCTCTTCCCGTGGCTCAGCCCCGAGATGGCCATCATTTCCATCGTCATCCTCGAGGTACTGCTGCTCCTTCCTGCAAGTCTGTCTGAAGTGCTTAGAGCAGTGCTTTTTCAAACTTTTTCTCAGGGCGCCAGCATTTTGTGGCGCAGCACAAATTGTATGATAATCAGAAAATGTGCCAGATATTAAGGCTACAAACAAGTTTACTACTGTCTGTGTTTTTATACCTGCAGAGACTTTGGAGGGTTGTATGGCACGATAAACCCAAATGGCTTCATCAAATGCTACAGATGTTTACCTTACACAGAAACATGTTTCCCTCAGGAGATGTAGAACATAGGTTAGAGGAAGATGTGATGGTCGGGAAATACTATGTCATGCACATGCAGTATATCACATATTAAGTTGTGTCCTTGTTGGAGCTTCTATACTAAAAGAAAAAAATAATCTCTTATTCTATCCACTGGCTGAGAAGTACGGATTAATGCTGTTCACACTGATGAAAACTAATGTATTCCCAACTTGCCAATCTTTTAAAAAGCATGAACAGATGCACTGAAACTCTCCTCATGTTTCTCCTCTTACAGTACTTGTAACATATTTAGATAATGGTTCTGTTAGTGCTGCACTCTGTGCTTGCCTATATTTGGAAAAAGGTAAACAGCCTGCAGCTCTGTCTTGGCCTGATAAAGAAGTCAGGCCTATCAGGAGCAGGATTTCACGGACTAGATAATTTTGTGCAAGAATTAGTTCAAGTAACATACCCTTAAAGAGTATTTTGAAGCATTGTGTCCTATATCTGATTGGGATTATACTTTCAAAAAATATTTTTTAGTTTCTTCCCAAACCTCCTCTTTCTACCTGCCTGTATATCTGCAGCATTTTGCCATCCTCCTGAAGTACGTCATCCATGTGGCCATCCCTGACATTCCTACATGGGTCCGAGAGGAGATGGCTAAACTGGATTATCAGCGCAGGGAGGCCTTTAAGGTAAATAATGTGACAGCATAAGAACAAGAAAATGTTATTTGTCATGGACAAGTTGCACGAGATGGATGAAGTTCAATAATTATTCAGGCAGTTTGAACAAGCCCTCAAACAACTACCTCATTATGAACAGAGTACTGTAATAAAATAAAACATCCATAGCAGTTGCCATCAGAGGAGCCAAACTCTCTGCTGCAAACAAGCTGTACTGCAACACTGCAGGTTTCTTTTTGGAGCTAAATTGCATATTTTAAACTTCTGGTGATATTTTAGTAATGATACTTTTGAGAAACACAATTAGTAGAACATAGAAAGAGATTAGGCTGTAGTGGCCCCTGCAGTACTAATGCAGGATTCTCAGTAAGGGATTTGTTCGATGGGTAGCACTGCAGTATTGTAATGGTTAGCTGGGTTAGTGCTGATTCTAGTAAATACATTGTGAGAATGTGTTTTCCTTCCTCTGCAGAAGCACGAGCGGCAGGCGCAGCAGCATTACCAGCAGCTGCAGAGGAGGAAGAGGGAGGAGGAGGAGAGGCAGAGGCAGGCGGAGCATATGGCCCGCAGGGAAAGGGAGCGGGATGACAGCAAGGGCGACTCCTCTGGGGATCACCACCACGACAAAAGTCACAGCAGCAAATCGCGGCCTGGGGCCGGAGGAGGAGGGGGCAGCGGGTCAGACAAACCCAAGAGGCCCAGCTCTCTGTTAGCCAACAATAACGTGATGAAGCTGAAACAGATCATCCCGCTGCAGAGCAAGTTCTCCTCGAGTGGCGCTCGCTCCCCTCAGTCCCCCACCGGAAATGAGCCGAAGCTGCCCGGGTTCCTGAGCTTTAAATTCCTCAAGTCACCTGAGAATAAGAAGGAAGGTGCTGCGGCTTCTGCGGCCGCCACCACAGCTGCTAACACCACAGCTACAGCATCATCATCATCTTCATCATCAGGTAGCAGCTCTCAGGAGCGTTCTCAGTCACCCAGCAAAGCCTTCAACCCTGGGAAACTGTTTAACTTCGGGAAATCTGAGGGGGGAGCGTGCGTGAACGGGGCTGCGCTGCACAGACCTGGGGAAGGATCATCATCACAGACGTCAGACAGACAACCATCCAGGTCTGACTTGAACGGTGTTCCAGACGAGATCCCCTCGCCTGGAGGGGAAGGGTCAGAGAACGGACATGCAACAGACTTGGACCCGGCTGGCTCTAAAGTCTAGTAGCTCCATAGAGAACAAATTTGTCATTGGTTACATCTCAACTGAAGAAGTGATGTGTTTACTGTGAGGAGAGGCCTGGCCTACCTTCTCTGCTATCACAGGCTATGTGTAGAAGTACTTGAAGCAGAAAGAGGAGAAGATGAAACTGATGAGAGGTGACTGTTGTTTTGGTTTGCTCTTTTGCTGAGAGACAAAAAAAAACAGGCTTTATAAGAAAGACGTAAGCCCTCTTGTCATGACCGAATAAACACACACACACACACACACACACACACACACACATACTCACACACACACACACACACACACACACACACACACACACACACACACACACACACACACACACACACTCCCTTACACACGCACAAACATACAAATACTTCCTTGTCTGCAATACATGAAGAAATGCATGAGCTGCGTTTCTAATATTTTTAAGCCTTTAAAGCAGAGAGCTGTGTTTCTTGATTTCTTCTAGTCATAAATTGTAAGCATCCCAATGGCCTCCCACTAGGACATAACAATAACAACACCGCCTGTTGTGGAGACAAAAGGATTAAAAAAATGTACACAGTGGTATGAAATGATCACGAATTGTACATCAACTAACTTCTGAGAGCATTTTTAGCTGAAGTGATTATTAGATATTGTCTCATTTTTAACGTTGAGGAATTCTTGGGCCCTTCACTTTTATATTGAAGTGGAAAAAAATGGAAAAGCAATATCAATCAGTGTTTTAATTATTCTTATCAATCATCACAAACCCTCCCGTAATAAGCATCCCTGATGTATCACCAGCTTTATTTTCAAAGCTGAGGTGATGTCTGAGCTTTGAACACTTCTTCCCATCCTGTGACGGTGGCAGATTAGTTCGAAAAGGAAGTAAAGAGCTTAGTAAGGCGAGCTGTCACGTACCAGTATTTTTCCCAAGAGAGGAAGTGGAAGAGAGACAAGAAAAAAAAGCAGAAGTAGACAAAGGTGATTTTGAGAAAACGGAGCATGGAATGTGCGTGCTGTTCTCCATCCAAGCCCGTAGAGCGCCTTATAAACACAGATGGTGCTCCATTCCACACACTCTAACCAGACTTGGCAAACTAACGTAGAGTTAAAGAAGTAACATTTGCACTAAACCCTTACGCCCTGCATAGAAACCTTATCTATCTCGCTCTGCAGGAGAGAGGATCGACACCAGCCTGTCTCATAACATTATGCAAATGCTGGATTGTTTTGATTTACTCCTTTCACACAGTACATGCTATCTGCTCACCTGCCTCTGCTCTCAGCAACTATGGGATTCCTAAATATTCAGATGAGGTGTTTTTGTTTTTACAATAGTTGCTCTCATTTATGTTGAGCTCCATATCTTTTTTATACACACCATTTGCTGCATTGTTTTTATTGCAGTGCTGATGGGAATTTCCTTTTTTAACCAAAGCGGTATTTTTCAGATAATACTGTTAACCCAAGATGTATGTGTACTGTATGTTCTAAGGTATACATTATGCTAATCTATTAAGTACGCCCACCATCTACCATAAACAGGTATTTCACTTCTGCAGGGTCTCCAGAAGGTGGCGCCAGAGTTTATTCGCATAGCAAAATGTGTTGTTGAACGGCTTGTTCTGATTCACTATTGACTATTGACCCATAACACCAGTCTTCAGTGTACAGCCGGGACAGTAACATTAGAGTGTCAGGCTGCAGACTCTTCGAAAGGAAATGTATTATGGTGACATTAGATAAGGTACACACAGGTACACAAAGTTTCAGAGGCCATCACACTGTAGGTTGAAAGAGAGAAACATGAACTATGCATTTTCACACCATCACCTTTGGCATGCATTTTGGCAATAACATTGAGTTGTAGGAGATGTATTACTATAAGTCTAAACTAACTCCCCCCACTCACAGCACACATCCTACTGCATTATTATTATTAGCCGGACTCTATGCATCTTTTCTTTGTGTCCCTTCAATTTCCACTGTCAGCTCTCTCCTGTCTCATATTTAATGTGAGGAATCTGCCCTGACTCACAATTAAAATAATAACAATAATCTCATCTATCTACAGCTTTGTGTTTACAGAATCTGTCTAGTCTAGGAGTAATGATGACATTGAGCTTTTTTTTTTTAATATTGTGTTGCTGCTTTAATGTGTCTGTAACAACTTCACAATAAGTATGATCCACCTTTCAATCACATGCCTAAGGAAAACACAAACATGTACTTCAGCAGTCAGGCAAAAAGATCCTACTGACATTAAATGCAATAAGGAAAAAGACAGGAGATCAATGTGTGTGGTCACAGTGTCATTTTACTGTGAATCTACATTATGTTCTTTCGTATATTTGGAAGTCATTGTTCATTAGAAATGTAAAATGAGAAGTGCAAGGCTGAGAGAAATTTGATATATTTAGTGTCTTTGTGTATGACAGGCTGGTCATTGTTAAAGGGGCATATGATAGAGAACAGGATGGTAAGCGTAGCTGAGCGTAGTCTCATCAAAACCTTTATTCTTGCAGCATTCTTTCATTTAGCATTTCAGGGATGAGTGACACCATGATTCATTAGGGTCCATATATTATCATTTGAGAGTTTGTGTAGAAAATGAGAAGCCAGTTTCAAAGCGGAGGTGACTAAAGTGAGAAGGGCAACAGTTTAGGTCATGTCTCCATCTATGTATTTCCTCCTTATTCAGGGAAAACGGAGTACAACTTCATTTGATAGAAATGGATAGCATTAAACAACCTATCACTTTTTCATCATTGCACTCTTAGGAGCAGCAACAACTTATGCATATTGTTTATATGGAGGTATTTAAATAAGCATTGGTTGATTGATCTTGGGTATCATTGAAAGGTTCATCAAGAGGCATCCCATGCCAGAGACAGCACCAGGCCAAGCACAGGCATCCCTTACGTCAGGGCAGTAGCTCAGACAACCGAGACTCATCAACTGTCTGTAATCCACTATTAAAGCAACAGCGGTTCTTTACAGGATTTGGGCTTATCTAGGCAGTCTGATGTGAAACCAGTTGGAAAGGACTGAATTTAGTAAATGTACTGTCTTCTTCTGGAAAACGTGTGAACAGGTGAGGTTTTCACCACAGCTACATTAAAAACCTGACCCTAACCTCAAGAATTTAAGATAAGACCTTCATAGAAGTCTCACTTACTGAACATCATTTGCTCTTCCAATGTACCACTGTACAAAAAAAATATCTTTTAAAGAGAAATACTGGGAAATGGGATTATTTATTTCTTTTAATTTATTTTGTCATATTTTTGTAAGACCTGAAAAATAGTTAATAAAACTATTTCAAATGCATTTCATGTGTTGTGAAATTGTTCCTGCAAAAATCATGACAGCACATTTTTTCTTCACTCACAAATGTTTTCAATACTGGGAATAAAAATCTCCTTAAATCAAGGACGTACAATCATCTAGAAGTACCACATGACCAAAACTCAGTTTCAATGCAGTTTTATTTCAGCAAAGCTAAAAAGAACATATCTGATGATCTAACATACATGACACGGGGCAAGGCTTAGGGTGTTGTAGAATAGTCTATCAGAGCAGGAGCATACTGTGGTTTTACGCTTAAGAAACAGTATTTACGCTGTAGGTAGGAAGATGACTGACCTCACTGCCAACCCACATTACAGCATCGACCGAAAAAAGGACAGGAAGGACAGGAGGCTTCGATGTGACTCTGCTGGGCAGTGATAGCGCAGAACGTATGTGGTGCTGAAGCTTAATTCAGTGTTGTACAGTATATGACACCAATACAAACTGAAGCTCAGGAACAAGGCAGGATGGCGACTGCACTTTGCTGTGCATTCTATGGCTGAAAATAAAACGTCCCTTTAAACCCCCACGTTCATCTAAGCCAGCTCTCGGACAAAACCCTCTAGGGCTGTCACAAAGACAGGGCGAACAGTACAGCTATCCCAGGCCCTGAGCTGGGGGAGCTAAAGGATCCAAACCATGATGACAGGTTGTAAGGCCTCTAGGCTAATACCTTCCACAGTCACACAAGATAACACCACAACCCCAACACCCTTTACGTTTTATTACTGGTCCAGAAGTATAATACCCAGCTGTGAAAACATCAACATGCAAGGCAAGGTAACATCCACTGAGCACCACGCAGCTCTTTCCTTGACTTTCACAAGGATCCTTTTTCTATCGTATCCATGGGCATGAATTATTTTACAAAAAGGCAGACACAAACATTGGATAAACTAATTCTGGTACTGGCAATTATTTACACACATCATATTCTTTTTTCTCCTTTTCCAGACATTCCTTTACATATTTTTCTTCACTATCTGTGCTGTTACATTGTTGTGCAACTAAAAATCCAACATTTTACAATTTACAACTCTGTATTCAAGTTCAACTTTTTCCTTATTTTTCTTTTATGTCCTTTGATGAAAGAGCAGCAAAAACTCACAGAAAATCCCCCTCTCACTAGCCTCGTTTAGCCAGAAGGTGGTGCTAGATGTAAAAAATATTTCTCAAACACCACCACAACATTTATCCTACAAGAACAAGTCCCAGAATATAATGAAGGTATGCATATTCACCATAAACAGACATCTACAGGGGATTCTGGAAGAGTTGCTTCTACTTTGTGCGGTTCTTCACAGTGCAGTCTTAGTTCAGTGTGGAGAAATGTCGCAATGCCCCCAAGTGGTTGCAGAGTGGGCAGTGAAACTGAGAGGGTGGGCACTGTGGCTGGCAGGAAGCTCATTGCCATACATAAACAATAATAGTTATAATAACATTAAAACAGTAACAAAAAGTTATCTTTGCACAAATCAGGACAGATTATCCAAGTGACAGAAGGCTACACAAGTCATGTACCAGTTATGAGACTGATTTCAAGGGTAGTGTCTGACTTTATCTGTCAAGTCCCTCTCTAAACTTACATCAACTCTAACAGCTTTTCAACTATTCATTCACCTCAAGCATACAGTACAACACACTCACAGCTTAGCATGCATACAAACATAAACACATGAACTATTACACAGAGGGTACCCATCATAAACCAACAGTGGTTTTCAAATCTTTTCTGGTTACATCATTTTAACGCACACAATTTTTACACAATAAATGGCTGCTTTGTTGACAGGTATTTCCCTACTTCCACATATTTCATCTATTGGTGATGCCAGGAAAGGCATCCTGCCATAGTGCAGAATGGCCAGAAGTATTTATTCAGGTGGGATTATCCTTTGTTTTTGTTGGTATATACTGGCTATACTCTGTATACACACACACACACACACACACACACACACAGTCTCACACACACTCACACAGTCTCACACAGTCTCACACACACTCACACAGTCTCACACAGTCTCACACAGTCTCACACAGTCTCACACAGTCTCACACACACACACACACACACACACACACACACACACACACACACACACACACACACACACACACACACACACACTTATGAGTCCTCATTCATCTCTTGGCTATCTGTCCTTGCAATCTTCCTTGGGGGTGCCGGACTGTCACCCTCACCTTGTTCCTGTTCCCTTTTCTTTGCTGCATTCTGTGTGACACAAAGGATTACACAGCAGTCAGTAAAATCACACAACGAACAAAGATTTGGACTGTCAGTGAGTGAAGCTTGACTAATGAAACTGAAAATAAACAACTGCACATGCTGACCTTTTTGTCCCACTGCTGATGGAGGTAACGCAGGAGAATGTTGGTTTTCTCTGTTACAATAACTGTAGAGCAAACACAGTCACAACATGTTACTGGAAAATTATGTTAAAAGATAATTATGTTAGAGCACAGTGTCTACAAAATGCATGTAGTAAAAACACATTAGTGATCAACTATGGTACAGCAACAGCTTCTGTCAATATAGCCTTACTCTTAATTTATGGTTTGAAGTTTAAGACTTTTCTCACTGATTCCCTTAGCTGTGAGTTTGGTACTTACTCTGTTCAGAGGGGTATTCTCGTGTTGGAAGGTACACAGAGGGCCTCCGATTCTGTAAAAAATAACTAAGAGGTTACAAATTAGTTGTTGTCCTTACACATTTGTTTATGTATAATTTAGTTAAGGGACACTTACGGGATTTTTGATAGTTTCTACGTTATTTGGTTTGTGTATGATGTATGTATAGCATCTTATCCAAAGCAAATATTCATTAGGGTTAATAATGACAGTTTGAGGACATAAATAGTATATAGGGTACTTACAGATGCTTTACAAACGGAGTCTGCATGAAACCTGCTGAAGTTGCTCTTATTGTAGACGGGAAGTCCTTTCAAGAAATCAGCCTGTGGGAAGAGGGTGTGTTGATGATTATACCCCGCAGCTCTGGTTTAGTGAACGTCCTTTCTTTCATCTTGCATTTTAAATCTGACCCTTAAGACTGCAAGCCTCAGTCACCTGTCTATCTGCCCTCCACAGAGGCGGAGGGTGACGAAAAACCCAGATGAGGAGTCCCTGAAAATGACTGTAGATGCAGGATAAATACAGTCACTGAGCAGTACTGGGCGTTCCCTCATCTTAGCAACCCATGCACGCTAACGGGCCTGCTGCTACTCACGTAACCTCCCAACTGGAGGTGATGATTTCAGATAGAGTTTTTTGCAAGTCAGAGCTGAGCAGCTCAGAGCACATAACGATGCCGGCCGGCTTGGCATCGGTTAATGAATGCCAACAGTAGAACAGCAGGTGTGGCTAGCAGCTAGCTCGGTATTACCATATGCCATGTGAGAACTGTAGTGCAGCTTAAGATAACGTTACAAGCATGGCCTATGCGGATTAAATACCTTCTCCATGATGGTAGAAATTTCCAACGCCGACTTGTGGACTTGGCTTGGTGTCTGTTGTGCTGGCCGTGATGGCAGGCAGTGTTAGTATGTTACGGTTAGCCGCGCTAGCTTACAGGCTAGCTAACCAAGACAGCTGTCCTATCGGGTCCTCTTGGCAAAGAAAACAACAGCCTTCACACACACGTTGTTGTTTAGATCTCAGTGTCCATGAAAAAATGATACTACACATAGAGAACATAACCCAGTATGTCATTGCATGAGTTAGCAAAGCTAGTTGCACAGGACTACTTCAGCTAGCATGATGGCTGGATGTTAGCGATGCTTCATTAGCTACGCCCTGAGAGCGGCCATTGGTCTAGCCCTGCTCCCACGTGGTAGTAGCTTGACCTGACAGCCAATCATTAAACACAACAGATCTTGGTCCCTCCCTAAAATATTGACTGGGAAATCTTGCTCTCCCACATGATGAGCTTCATTATAAAATAGACATCACCAGCTACCAGCGGTGGAAGAAGTATTTAGAGATCCATTGATATTTAAAACATATATTAGTATAATCAATTTGAAACTAAAATGCATTGACAGGAGTTGTTGCAGTTCAAGCTTTTGATTTTAGGTTTTACTTTAACATGGTTAAGGCTGCAACAATGCTTCTGTCCTTTTTATTGGAATGCATCTCCTTTTCTTTATGTTTTTTATACAGGTATATTCTCTTTTCAACTATCTCACGCTACAACACAATAGTTTTATCAATAGGCTATCCTGTTGTATAACCATTACAGTATAAAAAGGTAAACTTTAAATTAACCTTACCTTGTTACAGCTGGAGGGAAAACAACATCATAATTGGCTCAATGGTTTGCTGGGTCTTGATTTCTGTGGTCTTCCTCACACCTCACTGGCACCTGCCTTCTGGACTCCCTACAAACAGTTACCTAGCAACAACAGCCATGGCAACTGCCACAGCACCAGCTCATGATGCTGGTGATTGGGATGCTGATAACATGGAGGGAATATTCTTTGCCATTGTGGAATGTTTTCCAATGGTAACTTGAGGAGATTTGCGTAAAACAGACATGAAAACATTTAAAATATTGAAATAGTGACAAATAGGATGCCTTTCTCTTTGTTCTTTCCATGTCACAACCCTTTCAAAATCAATCTTGCTAAAATGTTTCAAACTTCGTAAATTAACAGTCGAAGGACAGTTTTCCAACATTAAAGTAATGAAAAAACAACAGTGCTATACTATTTTGTACCAGATTAAACCAGACTTAACAGATTTAACAAACCAACGAAATTTAAATAGAGATAGTGACTTACTGTAGCTAACTTGATCTCCTCCGGCTCGCCCTGATGGAGAAGAATCTCATCCCACAAACTCTGGACCCATCTCAGCTCATAGGTATTACACATCTACACACTGCATTGTGAAGCTAATAGAGTAATTGGTAGACTAGTGCATCGATTAATTCGTCACCTCAAGTAGCAGTTATGACGGCCAGAGGTATTAGTGAACTCAGAGAAAAATGATCTTTTATGCAGAAGTTGCTTTCACATTTTTAACTTATTTTAAAAATCCATTACTTTATAATTCTATGTGGTGTAAGGAGTAGCCTTACATAAGGCTACTCCTTACACCACATAGAGCACAGAATTATCCTCTCCCGTCACATAGCAGTAGGGGGACAGCTCATCACATCCACAAGCTGAACCAGGTTGCAGTGGTTCAGTCGCACCGACACGGTGATAGGTGACACATCCGGCGGAGCTCCGGTGCGTCTTCAAGCGCCGTCACCAATATTCCAACATGGAAGTGGAGTGCTGGAACATGTTGATATTTTGGATCTATACCTCAGTACCACAAAGACAGATATGCTGTCAGTCGGCTAACACTGGAAGCCATGTGAAGGCTACCTACAGGACAACAGAATCCAGATAAATTAGATTATTGGATTGACTGCAACAGATTACAGTTCTTGTCATTAGCCTACTTCCTCGGTGCTTCATAAGGAAACTACATTATTTCACGCGAATAGTTGAAAATATAAAGGTAAGTATTTTTCTTTAATGACATCTATTTCTCTTTTAACTTGTCTGTGTTGTTTTGTCATATTATACTTTATACTGTAAAGAATTGGCAACAGACAAGAAATAAGTCGCTGCATATGAAGTTGCGTTGCAGTTATAACTGAGACAAACGGGTTATTGAGTTATTTGAGTGTTGTCAAAAAGATGACATTTATCAATAGAGTAGGCTAGGCCTAAGGGAAAACATTCTGGCACTAGCCTTATTATTATTAGTGAATAGATGGGGCCCATTCACCCTAACACTTTTACCGAAATCTGCGACAAAGCTATTTTAGTAGGATGCTGTTCCATGTGTGAACAGTTTTGTTTTTTGCTTAAATTGGTATCAATTATGACCTGTTATAGCCTATGAATCTGTGAGCTCGACGTTTTTGCTGAATGGCCACTATAACTGTCCAAATTGAACAACATGCACACATGACTCAAAATATGTTTATTTATTTTTTTTATAAATTCCGCTTTGCTAAACATTGTTATTGAGTCAGAGTATTTGTCTTCATATAGCAAGCAACATGCAGGTAGTGAGGTTATATTAATCTTCAGGTGTGCAGTACACAGGACAGTTCTTTTTATGCTGAAACTATCCTGCAAACGTCCATAAGAAAAATACATTTCAAAGATAAACAGCACTATTTATTGATTAAATTGTGGCATACAACAGCAAGTAAGTGCAAAAAGGATCAGGATTCAATGTTCACATAATTTAGCAAGCCAGGGTCTATCAACAGTGAAGCTACTGTAGTTGTTTTTAATCCTCCATGGGGACAGTCTCTTTACTGGGCATCAGTCCCACTGTGATTGTGTCTGACCTGCGTGAATCATTATATAACAGCCTCTAGCAGCCACTGTCAACAGAAGCCACTTACAGTAGTAACCACAAGGGGAATCAAACTTGCTGCAGTGCTTCATCATACAGTACGATGTCCAAATGGAAGAGATCAAGCACAGAGAAGCAAACTCACATAAGACACAGCACTAGGATATTATTGAAGAGAACAGTGTTTTCTCATATCATATTCTGTTCAATCAGTTAGGGACGCAGTGTTGTGTTATGACTAAGGTGGTCAGTTCCTTGGACCAGCTTGATAATTGGGGTGTAAAAGTCAAATTGTTGCCTTCACCTTTCACTCATTACTGTCATGATTAGCCCATGGCCTAATGGGCAGGTATTCCCAAGTGTGATTTTGTGTTACGTTGCTTAAAAAGAGCACAGAAACAACCTCCTGTCTAGGAAGTCCCCAGTGCTGTACCAAATATGTTCTGGTTTGTAATGATGAGGCCTAATCATTGCCAACACAGATATGTTTTGTGTATTCTACCAAACTGAATAAATTGTGATATGCAAGGAAGAATTGTGATAATACAAGTGAGAATCAAATCAGCATGCACTTGCATCATGCACGATGCAGGCCATTCTCACAGCCTCAATTAAGACGAGAAGATTGGACAGATTGTGTTACTAAATTGAAAAGTCTTTTGCTCAGTTATTTGCCAGCCACTGATGTTTTCCTGCAAGCACGTCTCATGGAGCTAGTTTTTCTTTATGAAAAAACAAACACCATCTATGCTAAATGCTACCCTTTGAATAATATATATAGGCTAGATTAGAGTGACAAGGGGATACTGCGACGAAAAAGAGGCAAGGACATGCATGGCAAGACAGAACTTTACCACACAACACCACCTCTGTATTTGGTTTCTAACAAAAACCATTGGTCTATTTTTAAGTTGCTTCTAATATCTGAGGTGTATGAGTTGAATCTGGGAGGGATGGTGGATTTATGGGAGTTTTTATGTCTGTAAGGGTAGAAAAACATAAATATATGTCTATACTTGTGTCAATGTTTAGTGTGAATGGACACTAAGAAAGAGAACAGAAAAAAGAATTGCATAGATCACAGGTCACACCTTGTGTCTGGATAATGGATACCTTTTGATGTGAAGATATTATTAGTTGAATATGTCACCCTCAGTGATATCAAAATGGCCTGCTCAGCTTCTGACATTTGGTTGGCACATAGCACTGTACAGCACTGCTGTTTGGATAAAGGATGTGCAAGTGTAAGCAGAAAGGGCATGAGAATAGCCAGCGAAGCAGGAATATTACATTGTGTCCATAATCCCCAGATGAAAGATGCAACAAATCAAACAGAAGGTAAAACTATTGCCGCACAGTGTCACTGTTTTCATCGAGAGAGGAGATGGACAGATTGTGTTGTGTGGACTTAGACCGAGAGACAGAGAGTATAATCCCCTCTAGCAGGAAGGGGAGCAACATGGAGGAAGGATAATGCCACAAGCAGAGAGACTTGAAGACCCTGATCGGCTGCTGTGCTGTGGCATTGGTAGATAATCAACTGATAACCTAAGACATACTGTTTATACTGTACCTGTACTGTGTATGAGACATTCATTCTTTGATTACTTCTCTGATGGTTCATGGTTTTAAATATTAAAACCTTACCTTTTTAATGTGCACATTTAGCATTTCTCCATATTATCATAATATGTAAGGGGTGTGTGAGTTTTCTCTATATGAGATTAATTTACACCAAAGTAATCTCCTTTGATATTAAATATGATTTAAGAAGATTGTTTACTGGGCCATACTATAAAAAATTACTATTAATTACTTTTGGTTGTTTTGTGGATTGACAGACAGTATGGCAGTGTGCGCCGGTGCAGCGTGATCACATGGCTGACAGCTTTAACTCAGGGAGCTATTACTGGTCCGGTCTATTAATACCCCCGGAGTCTGCACTGAGGGACGATGCTGTTACGTCTGACAGAAAGTCTCAAGGGTTTTCAGTTGGAATGTAACACCAGATTGTAAAGGCACATTAACTGGTTTACCTCTTTGAATGGTGCATGTACTGTAGCTTCCCAGATGCTCATTTATTGTAGAGATTTAAAGATTTCTGAAGATAAATAAGAAAACTTGCACAACATAACACTGCAATAGAGTGATAATACAGCAATTTTGAGGCGGATGCTGATATTTGGGAGTTAGTAGAGTACATTATGGTAACGATATACTGAGTGATGTTCTTTTTAAAAATAAGTGTATATAGTAAACATAAATGTGCAACTTATAGAACTTACAGTAGGTAGAAATACAGGTTAAACATCTAATCAGATGTGTTATCAAATAATTAAAACAGAGGTATGTACAATATGAACTTAATGATGATGTCATCATCTGCTCATTTTCTGCATATTAATCAACATACAAATTATAATTGCTGATGTGATTTTTTTAAACTCTACCATTTTGTCATGGTATATGGAGTGTGTTTGTTTTACATTTTTCCTGTTCTCTCTGTTGTCTTCTCTCTTTTTATCAAAATGTGCATCAATATAAGTTGAATTCTTTTGATATAGTGCATTTGAACATCACAAGTTGTAAATAAGTACATTTTTATATTTTTATGTTTGTGATAAGCCAGTACTGGCCAATAATAACAGACCTTAGATCTATTTGTAAGAAGGGCTCCAATACACAGAAAATACACTTGAGGGTGTTTATGTATTCAAACCTGATTCAAACTTAATGGTTAACAGAAATAGAGTTGATTAGTTCATCTAGATTGTTAGGCTTCACTTAAAGATATTTTACTAGTTTTACCGACCTTTATAGTCTATATATGTTGAATGGAGTACTTGCTTGTAAACATGGTTCATTTTATAATTTATGTGCTTTGGTTTTTTGTGACCTTGTTTTATTCATGTTTGCATGTGGTGCTGATTAATGTGTATTTTTTATATGAATGTATTCCCTACAGACTGGCAGCCATGCTGACCAGCTTTATGGAGGGTCTTCTCTGCTGCCTGACCTCAAAGTCGTCCAACATTGTTGTTCCTGTAGAAACCTCAGAACTAGCTGATGGCTATGAGTTTGTGGAGGTGAAACCAGGCCGTGTCCTGCGGGTTCGACATATCATCCCTGACCGGCAGGTGGTGGAGGAACCCACTTGGCAGGGTGGGAGTATCAGCTGCAAACGAAAGATCACAGTATATCGTAACGGACAGCTATTTATTGAGAACTTGGGTGACAGGGCGAGTGCAGAGCTTAAAAACTGCGAAAACGGGGAGACAGACCCAAACAGCATTGTAGAGGTTGAACTGACAGACTGTGGTAACTCCTCACCGCCCGCCAGCATCCCTGAGACCAGGTCTAAGTCTGTCACAGCTGGAACAGACGGGTCAGCTGAAACAGAAGCAGGAAGAGAGGCACCTGCTGCTGGACAGACTGGCCAGTCCCAGCAACTCAGGAAGCGCAGGCGGAAGCCCAAGCGCACTGTGGTGATCGACTGTGAGAGGAAGATATCAGCCTGTAAAGGGACACATGCAGACGTGGCTCTGTTCTTCATCCATGGAGTGGGAGGCTCACTGGACATCTGGGGAAGCCAGTTGGACTACTTTTCCAAGCTGGGCTATGAGGTGATCACCCCAGACCTGGCAGGTCACGGAGCCAGCTCAGCACCACAAATAGCTGCTGCATACACTTTCTATGCCCTGGCTGAGGATATGAGACTTATCTTCAAGCGATATGCACGGAAGAGGAATATTCTCATAGGACATTCTTATGGGTAAAAGATCACACGATTACACACAGTTAAATTGAAAGAGAGGATTTAGAGGACTCCAGGATATGCCAAAAATAGTTAAATGTCATTATTAAAGTGAGAGAGCGAAAGACACTTAACTGCATATGTATCTGTTTCATTGCCCATATTATTAAGTATGAGAAGCCCAGACATGCAATATGAGCATGTTCTTATTTACATATTGTGTAATTCCATCAATTTCAATATCAATGAACTGAACATTGACATAGTTTTAGTTTATAGTTTTTTTATGTTTGATAATTGCTTAATCATTTCATTAATTTAATAAGCAAATATGCCAAACGTTTTAGCTTCTCAAGTGCTTTTGCATTTGCTGTTTTTCAGTTATAGGATATTTATGATTGTATTTGTACTGTATGTCTTAAAGTGAAACTCATCTCCTACAAATGACAAAAAGTTGACTTTATAAGCAATAAGATGCACCATTTCTCAATCCAATACATTCAGTGGATTTGCCATTGCAGCTGTAATTGGCACCGTATGGCTAATTAAGAAACTTTACATAGATATTGCTGTCTAACTGATTACATGACTGACACTACATTTTAGGGTTTATTTTTGTCTAATAAGTGCCACTTGTAGCCACAGTGGTTACAAGTGGTCTCTGGGAGATTTTAATGTGTAAGTTTCACTATAGACTGAAGAATTGATTGATTCATGTGATAAGTATATGACAGATGTGTTACTACCGTACTCACTGTTTATTTTACAGTTGCAGCTATTCAATATTATGGTGTTACAGTGCTTTGATTTCTTCTGATGAATATGTTTATATTCTCCAAATACGTACATGCTAAAATGCCAGAATTGTCATTCCCAACACACTTTTCAGCTCCAGTAGGCCTATATACATTCTAACTATACTAAAACAAACAGCATGTTTACCCTGGTTGTCCTAGCCTGTCCTATAACCAGCCTTCTGTTCTGCTCTCCTAGTGTGTCATTCTGTACCTTCCTGGCCCACGAGTATCCAGAACAGGTCCACAAGATGGTGATGATCAATGGAGGTGGTCCCACAGCTCTGGAGCCAAGCCTCTGCTCCATCTTCAACCTGCCCACCTGTGTGCTGCACTGCCTCTCGCCGTTGCTAGCCTGGAGCTTTCTCAAGTAAGACAGACAGCAACACAACAGTAAAAATGTTACCAGCCAAAATGATTAGTAAACATGTACTGTAATTGGTCTCCTATGCTATCTTATTTGTTCCAACTGAAATACCCAAACATTTATGTTGCTAGCTACGGTCAAGTGTGATATTAACGCTAAGTCTACCTCCATGTGGCACTGTGTTGTGTTAACTTCAACCACAGTTTATTGTAATCAGAATCCTATTTTTGTTTTTTCAAGCCATTTGTAATTCAGGTGAATCTCCTTTGCTCGGCCCCCTACAGGGCTGGCTTTGCTCAACAGGGTGCCAAGGAGAAGCAGCTGCTAAAAGATAACAACGCCTTCAATGTGTCGTCCTTTGTGCTGCGCGCCATGATGAGCGGGCAGTACTGGCCTGAGGGGGATGAGGTCTACCATGCTGAAATCACAGTGCCCATCCTGCTGGTTCACGGCATGCACGACAAGTTTGTCCCCATCGAAGAGGACCAGCGCATGGCGGAGGTGAGTGGGCCTCTTCAACCCCCAAAGGCCTAAAAAACACTACTAAAAACACTGCTGTCATAGTGTGAGCCAAATGTTTGGTTAGAGTGAACTGAGAGAACCAGATGGTCAAAATTAGTCACGATTTTTTGTCCGGGTCATACGAAATAACATCAAAATTAAAAAGATTTTATTTTCTGATGGTTTAGGCCATGAAGCACCATATCCTTTACATTTCGTCTGTTATATTTGTAGAATAATCTGCACCATTTTGCCATTTCAGCCCTAACCACAAATTGTACACATTTTTCATTGTTTTTGACCATTTCATAAACTATAATACCTACCATAACATTTAAAAAAAATGTCATACCCTTAATCAAACAAATGGAAAAAGCCTCTGGAGCAAAGGAAAATCAATTTCATTTTTTTTTTACAGTGGTTATAATTCATATTATCATATCAACAATGGATCACATAACTAGGTGTACTGCGAAACAGGTCATAGTGAAAACCCACAGACAAGTACCACCTTACTTTGCAGCTTCCCTCAACTCTACGGAGCATTTTAGCATCTGTTAGATCAGTTTCCTGGTTTTCTGGCCTGTTGTGGAGCAATCTCTCCGTTCTCATCAATGTTGTGTCCAGATGCAGCGGGCAGCTGTTTTCAGCTAACAAGCTGTGATAAACCCAATGTACACTACTATACATGCTCAGCACCAAACAGCAGAAGGACAAAATTAGCAACTTAGCTGGTGAACATAGTGGAGCATTTAGTGCTAAAGAGCAAGATATTTCCCTTAGGAGTTGGTGGAGACCAAAACTGAACTAAAAGGAAAGCGATTAAATACCTCCGTGTCTGTTGGTTGTGGAAATGTTTGCTAACAAGGTCATCACAACTTAAATGGTGATACTGTACTGTATGTAAGTGTTGTGTTTACAGCTTGTTTCAGCAGACACCAAGTGACAAAAAAATCAGTTATTGCAGGTTTAAGGTGTGCTTTGGTCCTCAATGGTCAACAGTAATGGAAAGTGTAAGACATTTGTATATAATGGGTTAAAACATTGCAACTAGCTACAACCAGCTGAGCATCGAGGGACTGTGAATTATTCTCTTCAACGAACTCAATAATGTAACATGGTTGTCCGCCTCCCACCAAAATTATAGGAGCTCTACTCAAACTGCGCACTAACTTAGAGCTTGATTTTTCCATCTACATTGGTACCAGGCCAGTGCTTTGTCACAAAATACAAAGCGTCACTGTTTCGTTGAATCACAAAAAAAATTGCTTTTAACTTTCTGTCAGATCCTCCTAATGGGCTTCCTGAAGGTCCTGGAAGACGGCAGTCACATGGTCATGATGGAGTGTCCCGAGGCTGTCAACACACTCCTGCATGAGTTCATCCTCTGGCAGCCGGCCACCCCTCCACCGCCAAAGAAAGAGTCCAAAACACGTCCAGAAACTGCCAAAGTCCAATCTGACAACGCCAAGGCAACATCTGACCCTTCCCAGATCCGACCTGCAACTGCAAGGCAGACCTCATCAAACAGCAACACAGAAGAGAAACCAGACAGCAAGGCCAAGAAATGACTGAAGCTTCCTGTGGTTTTTACACGATATCATGGCTGGCCATGCACTTTGTGTGTCCTGATTATCTGAACTGGTTTTAACTGGTGAACCTGATGCTGAGCCAAACGAGCCAGTTTATCTGAAATGGTCCAGCTAAAGGTTGGACAGGCGAAGATGTGACACAATGCAGGGAAGTTAAGTTTGATTCCAGTTATGTCAGCTGCTGAGCTGAAAGACAGAGGAAGAAGGAGCTCCACCAGTGGACGCTGGAGGTCCATTCCTCAGCTTCCTGTCCTCAACATACAGCAGGGAAGATGTAGCTGTGCCTTGAAGTGGAGGGTGGGGATGCAAGGACAGGCGGAGCAAGAGAGGGAAACAGTAACATAAAGCCATGAGGGCGAGGGGGGAAATTTACAATTGTTTGTGGCAAAATGATAAAATTTGACTTTTGTGGACGAATCAAAGTGTCACCTGCCACGCTGACAGCTACACTTGATGGCCTGGTCTGACTTTTGCCATGTGGAGAATTTTTTGAAAACGTCTCTGCACACCTGAATGTGTAACAGGTGCGTCGGAGGAAGGTGCAATCTTGAAAAAAATGAGAAGAACTATCGCACACTGTCTGGCTTAAAGCTAAAATATTTATTGATATATATGTACTGTATATACCTGATAAAGGAAAGACAGACCGAAACGTTGAAATCCATAAATATATTTCAGCATCAAGTGAGACAGTGTGCGGAAGTTCTTCTCATTGTTTACCAAAATGTGGAGAATAAAAGCTAAACAAATGGTTTGTTTGAAACATGCTCCTGGTAGACTACCTGTTACGCTGCCCTACGTAAAGCAGCAACAAAGACTTATGGAAACTAGCTGGATGGTAAATTAGCCAAATGTATTTGTCTACTTGCGGTTTAATGACAAATCGTGACACGCTGAGCTGGCTGCTCAATTCTCCAATTGCACATATTGATACATGTCAAAATGGCACACAAAATGGCACTGAAAACAAAAGGGTAGACATTTCTTGATTAAAAATGTACATCAGCACCTCTAAGAGGTGAACCAGAATATATGTTTGCACAATGCATTAGAAGAAGCCTCACTTACGACTCACCTTAGTTATGAGCTGCTTCTGGTATTTAACAGAAAAAGGTGTTTTGTGAGTGACTGATCTGTGACTTGTGAAGCTGAACAAGCGAAGAATGATCAAGTACTGATAAAGACAAAAGTGAAAGTAAGTTGGCTGCTTCCTAGAATTCAGGGAAATGTGTGTTCAGTCAAGTGTGTCTTGTTTAATGTAGCAATAGTTGAGGCTCAGCAATGAATCATAACTGTATATGGACAGAATGGCCCAAAGACTTTGCACAAATCACTTGTATGAGATGTTAAATCAATAATAGGAAGGCTTTAATTGAGATGCATCAGGGAAGTGCAAAAACCGTATGTTTGATGCCATTTTAAAATATCCAACTAGTATTAATCATTACTGCAGCATTTTAAATAATTGAAATCTTCACTATGACAATAAGTGACTAAAAGTTACTGACATACTGCGTTATCGTATTAGAAAGCACTTGTTTGAATCATTCTACTATTTCCTGCAAAATCCATCATGTATGCAGCTGTTTAGTATATTGTAATTATTTCAAAATTTTTGTTTTTGTTTTTTAGGATAGACAGACTGTGTTAGAATACTTGAATGAATTAATTATTGTTATTAATACATATTAGGCATTATTTCCTACCAAAACTATGCTATTCTGCAGTGTTGTTTTTACCATGACAAGTAAAGTTAAGCTCTAATATGTTAGCATTTTATTAGTATAAAACTGTATTTTGACACATCTCTAAGTATTGTTGCATCTGATGTCTGCATTGACTGAATCAATTCATCACAACACTGTGTCTATTTAACATCTGTGCTGTAACTCCACAGGTAGACAGCCGGCATTAGGAAGCTATTAAACAATAATTTGTGTCTGTTATAACATAAGCCGACATTTTCTCAGTGCTGCATGTGTTGAGGTATTTATAACGTTCACAAACCTCTGAGCCTCTTACATCGAATCAGAGGTGTGAGTGAAGAAGCACAGGTTTTCTCTTTGATTCAACAGAATTTAATAATTTTTATAAATAGATTATTTTTATACAATGTATTTTTTTTATTTGTGATGGTTATTTAGAGATTTAAAAGAAATTGTAGCAGGGAATTCACTGAATCAGTTGAAGATACAGCTCTGATCAAAGAAATGTGACAGATTTGTATCAAGGACTCGAGCTCACAAAAGCTCATCATTTCCATGTGATGGATGGATTGTATATATGATTGTCCTGAATTTGAGGAATCTGTTCATGTTGTATTTTGTGTGTCTTACATTTTGTAACTGATTGCCTTTGACAATGATTACACAAACAGTTGATTTTAAATGTTATCAAAGTAAATTATTATTAACAGTTTGTCCTCCTCCACAGGCTTTTATATAATATTTTATATTTCAATTTTACTTGTATACCTTTTCAGTGACGTTTGTGCCCTTTTTGTTTGAACCTTTTTTAGAGTGGGTTTGGGGAGCATTTTTTTTTTTTAGAACACCTTACCAGTTAAACCACAGTCTATTAAGCAGTTAAAGTTAAGTCCATTGTTCAAAAGCACTCCATTGAAGGATGTTTGGGAGTGTAATGTTATTGGGTGCTCAAAGGGAATCAAACTGGCAACCTTCGGTCAGAAGCCCGTCTTTTTTAACTTTAGGGCACTGTTTTCTTACCAGTCACATCTTTTAATGAGCACAAGTGTTTGTTTTTTTCCAACAGAGCCCAGCCCACATCACACCAGCGAGAAGAGCACTGACATCCCTCATGTGAACCAATCAAAACGGTCACTGTGACTGAAACTACTAACGTTGGCAGAAAGTGTTCACGTAGTAACCCATCACTAAAAGTAAGAAGCTGAATGCGTAAATGGGTTTTTGGGGGCCTGTAAAATATGTTACGGACTTGGTAAATCCAGCTAATATAGTTCATCCATGAAAAAAACAAAACTTTCAAATGACAATGTTAATGAGCAAATACTCATAATACATAAAGAGTCTCTTTGTAAGTCTCTTTTAATGAATGACACACTGTCACATAACACATTTTGAATTTAACAACAAATATGCCAGATTTATATATATATATATATATATGTTAGCATCCGATAGCATCGACTTATTTAGGGAGAATAAACATGCAGAAACTAACTCAAACTCAACATGCATTTATAGAGCGATATAAAACAACAACTATTTTAAATGTAGTTCTGAGATGTCTCTTACCAAGGTCCCTAGTTTGACAACAGCATTTCTAGTAAACTTTGCTCACAGAACTTAATATTTGCACCCTTAACCTTTTCTATTAAAATATTTATAACTTAATTTAAATCATATTTTTGGACATTGACATTAAAATATTTGATCAAATTCTTTAACAAATCTCAACCAAAACAACACTGTCTTAACAATGTTCATACATTCATAAAGTAATTAAAAGAAAGCATTCAGCTGAAGCGCTTATTCCCAAATGTAAAAGGCACAGCCGTCCAGCTGCCAGCCCTCTCAGACCTCCACAGTGACAGTTGCACTGTTGCTGGTGTCCTCCAGTGGTGTTGTCTCTGTGGAAACTTTTTCAGGCTCCTCTTTTTTGTCTTCATTCCCTCCATCAGTCACAAGAGGACTGCTCTCTGCCGGCTCCTGCTGGTCATTGGTGGTAGTGCTGGCTGGCTGCTTAGCCGTTTCCTCTGTTGGCTGCTCTGCTGCTTTGGTTTCATTGACAACCTGGACAGAGTCAGCTGCAGAGGCCTGTACTGCTTTCACTTCCCCATTCTGGATAGGGAAGACTCCCTCCAGAGCGTCGTACAAGAACTGGTACTGCTCCTGTAAAAGACAGAGACAGATTTGAGTGGAAACATAAAGATATAGTGCTAAGCTGTAGAGTGAACCTTTCTTTGTAGACTTTCTAAACAATATACAAAAATCATTCATTTTAAATGATACAACTAGTGATATTCTATATTTTTTCTTATTGGCAACAAATGCCACAAAAAGACCAAAACCAACAATTAATTTATCCTTCTCACAAGAATTGCCTGTGTTGCCAAAGCTTGATATACTTCAGCTGATTCCTATGTGCCATAGACCTCTATTGTTGTCCAAAATCTATTAAAAACACATTAATGAGCCGCACAGTCTCACTGCTTGACATGTTCCTTCATTATGATGAACATGGGCACATGGGTAGTTTATTTTGAATCAATGCTGCTGCTGTAAATACTCACTAAGCTCACTCATCTTTTAATTCTTCAAAATGACTAATCTAAGACACTGAATTTAATTTTTGACAGCAATTCAACAGGCTTAAAGTGTGGTGATGGTGAAGTAAAATACATTATGTTAAACATTTATCTCTTGGTATAAACTACCACAGTATAGACCTATAAACAGATACCAGGAGGTACATAAAAAACATCATCTGTACATGATTGACAGTGACCAGTCAAGTGTTGTAATACTTTTCGCTCTCATTAAAGCAGTGAAACTTTTTGCTAACAGTAAGATACTGGGTTCCTCTTTCTTACCAGGCTGGAAAGCATTCCTTGTCTTTCCTTGCGTAGGGTTTTGACCACCTGGAAAACATCCACCAGCTTCTCAGTGTCAGCGCTGTCCAGCAGGTTCCACAGAGCACAGAAAATCCCTGAGCGGGACGAGCCATCACTGGGGAGAGGGAGCGCACACACACACACACACACACACACACACACACACACAAACACACACACAGGTTAAGATCACAATTTTTCATTTTCCCCATTAATTCCGTTGACTACACCTGTTTCAGTTTATAGCAGGCTGCAGCATCATCCCAATTTATATATTTAGATAATATGACTATATTATATTGCTGTAGTTAATTGCTGCTAGATATGATAAGGATTTCACGCAAATGAATATAACTTGAAACTTGTTTTGATATGTTGATTGGCTAATCCTGTTCTGTTCATATCTGTGATTACTGGAATCATGAAAGCTTCCTCTTACACTTTGCTGTGTAGCTTACTACTGTATTTTATTGCTCACACTGACTCAGCTAAGAATTTATTTAACTCCTATATCATCTCTTTAGAGCATTCTTAAATGTAATTCTTAGAAGTTTTAGAAATATGGGCCCAATTATACAATCATGTTTATATCTAGGGGTGATTTAGTATCTCTAGTCAAGCTTTATCAAGCTCTTTAAGAGCAACCTCATAGGAATTACAACTTGGTTCTGCCCCAAAACTCGAGTGAGTGAAGAGGTTTTGTCTTTCAAACGAGATTAAAGGCCTGAAATGAGCTTTGAAAGCTTCTTATGGATATGTTGTGGTTATAAACATACTGCCCTTTAAAGATTCCAGAGGACATTTTCTGTGAGGTTGTCTTACTTGCAGTGGACCACGACAGGCATGGTCTTCTGTGATTTGCTGCCACAGCTGTGTTTTATGTCCTTAATCATGTCCGTGAGATCTTGAGGACTCTGTGGAAGCTCGCTGCTCGCCCACTTCAGGAACTGGAAATGTTTCACCGGCCGACTGTCTTTCCTCTGTTGACAGGAGTGGTGTGGGTTTAAAACAGCTTGAAATGACCAGTCACACCACAGGCTGATAGTGATAAATATGGGAATAGAGCAGACTTTGTGAGTAGGTTGCTGTTGTGTTACCTTGACATGACGGATCAGCATGTTGCGGCTGATGAAAGTTGGGGAGGTGTCCGTGCTTGCCACCTCCACCTCAAAATCCCCAAATGTTTTCTTGTCTTTATCCCAGTAGACACAGTCAGACTCCTGCAAACAAGAAGACACACAAGAAAACAAGTAGATTTACCATATTTGCACCAAGAGCATGTTTAGTGTATTCTATATGTAAAGTATACAACATTATGGTACTTTACCTGATCTCCTTCTTTGCAGTCTGAGAGCATGATAATAGTAGATGCTTTCTTCTGGTAAACCATCAACCAGAAGTCAGCCATGGTGTCTGGCAGCGGAGTCTGTGCTGCGATGAAGGTGCGTGGGCCCCAGTATCCCTGTGTGGGCAAGAAAACACATCCGTCTATTGTTGTACACAATCCAAACAAATAGTACAAATTTAATTAGACTGGTTTTAAAATTAAACTGACTGCATGAAAGATGAGAATTAATTCAGAGTTCATGAGATTACACCTGCTGCAACAGGAACACAGTTTGCCATGAGTCAGTTTAACAAAACACAGTTGTTTTTTTTCATCAAGGTTAATGTTGGAGGTATGCAGTAACAGGTTAGTAAATCAGCTGAAAGTGTCCATGAAATAACATACATCTATGTGGGAGGCATTGATGTATTGAGTGGACTCCTCATCCTCCTCATCTGATGACTCGTCCTCGTCTTCCTCATCGGGTTCACTATCATGACTGCGTCCTTCATCTACCTTCAGCAACACTCGGTTGTAGTCATCTGAGGCACAAGTGAAATTAAACATATTCACTCTGCTGTATGACTGCATGTACACTATAAACATGGTGTACATACACATATATATTATAGTTATTATCATATAGTGTAAAATGTAATTTGGGTAACACTTTTTTTTTATTATAACCATCACACCATCACAATACAGGTATTAGTAATGCTATAATTTATGTTATTTTAACAGTTTATTGTTGCACACATCATAACATTTTATATATCATATATATACAGTACATACTATATATATATATATATATATATATATATATATATATATATATATATATATGTAATGTAATACGTAATAAGTATTTGTTAATGATTACCAAATGATCTGTAAACCGTCACAAAAAATATTTTGGATGGCTATTACTGATGATTATATTACCTTGTTAATGGTAAATAAATACTTTGTAAAGCATTTATAAACATTATTTAGATCAATATTATCAGTGCACAAATAATTAAATAATCATCTCTTTTATAGATCACCAAAAAAAATAAAAATAATATTACTTGATGCTTTACTGTATAAACCACTTATTAATATTTAACTAATTATTATAAGCCTTAGTTGTAACTATATAAAGTTGTAAGTATATAATAGCTATCCAAATAATAATTAACCATTGATCTATCTAAATGTATAAACATATTTTTTTTTATATTACACGAATGATAAAACAACAGAAACATAATAAATTATCATTTCATTGTTTGTTAACAGTAAAATAACTATTAACTCAAGTTTAATTAACTATCAATTTTCCATTTATTAATGATGGCTATTATAATGTGTTACCATTATTTGTCCCTCCACTGAGACGATACTTACATGGGATGACAGATGAAAAGCGATTTTTCTTCTTGTTCTCTTCTGTGATCCCTGTGTTGAATGTCCTCCAGTTTTTATAGGATGGGAGTCTCTGAATTGCAAGACAAAGACTTTTAACATCTGTCATTTCTTCCTTATTAATCATAAGAGGTGGGCAGGAAAAAGGAAAATGAGACGACTATGTTTTTAAACACATTTTAAAAGGCTCTGAAACACTAATGTTGTGAAGTGCCATACCTCAAACTCCTCCTCCATTAAGGTGGGTTCATTGCCTGGGTTCTTCTGTTTGAGCGTGCTCAGTGTGCTGTGGAGCTCAGACACAGTGAACTCAGTCTCTCCAAACTGATTGTGCTCCAGCAGTGCCTGGTGAATCAGGATGTACTGGGCCTGCGTGAGGACAAATGTACTTAAAAAATAAAGGATATACAGTTTGGGGATAGAACAAATACACAAACTGCTACTGAGCTACACAATCCACATCTCAGGTCTCTAAAAGGTTACAAATCCCTATCTAACTCATCCTAAACTTGTTATCTCTGCCTCCTTCTCTGTGATTGGTTTAGGTTGAATAAACAAAATGTTGCTTTTGTACTGTGTCAACTTTCCAAGTGTTCTTCATAAAAACAGTTAGCGTTCTAAATATGTTAGAATAGAATATAATAGAATACACTTTATTGTCCCAGAGGGGAACAGCATGCATACAATCTGTTGCTTCACAACACAAACATGTAACAGAAAAAAACATTCTAAAATCAACATAGCATAAAAACATAAACATAAGATCAACGAAGCATCTTAGGACATAAAAGGACACATATGACTTGTACAGACAATACGACATCTTAAGCAGTAACTGTAATAATTAAAGTCTGAAGTGCAAAAAGTGCTGGTGTATTAATTGCACTTTTGCTCTGTTATGCTAAGATTTACTATTGGAGTTCAGCAGCTTGATAGACTTTGGAATAAACAATAACTTTAGTCGTGTTGTGCATTAAATGTACAAATATACACGAAACATATACTGCACATGCTCATACACATACTGTGCACAACCTCCAGAGAACACAGATTCATGCCATACTCACACTCAATAAACTAGCCATGTGTATTATATACTGTATATATTTATACTATGTCACTGTGTAACACACTCAAGATGTATTGTGTAATAGCTGCAAATGAATGATAAAGTCAAGCTAGAACCTGAAGTGCGCCAACAAAATGATTATAGACTTTCATGATGTGTCGTGATTTTTAATAAATAAATTGATAAATAACTTGCATTTGCATTTTGAGTAGGCTACACACACTGAGAACTGGAGTCAAATTCCTTCCATGATTGTGTCAACACACTCAGCCAAATAACTTAGCTCTAATGAGACACACACACCTGGAAGTACACACTGTGTCTAAAATATGATCTAAATTGATGTTTTACCTCTACTTGAACCATTAGACATCTCTGTCTGCGTAGTCGGACTACGTAACCGTAGATGTCCACTCTGCCCTCTGCCTCTAGACCCTCCATCATGGCATCGATGCCAATGTAGGTGCCTGTCCTGCCGACTCCCGCGCTAGACATGAGATAATAACATTGTGTTAATATATGCCATTGAACATGTCTATCTTTGGCAAGTATGGTAAAGGGGAAGTCAAGCAATAGTTTAGAAGCAAATAGAGACAGGAAATGGCCTGATGAGTCAACCTGATTCGCAATGACTTGTTGTTGCAGTGTTTTTTCTCAATTCAGAAGCCATAGAAGCAATGAAGCAAGTTCAGATGCGTGCCTGAAAAGAGACTTTAACAAACCTACTGTGTGCATGAGAGGGTCTGAGGACTTTGGTCATATGTTCAAAGAAAATGATCCAGTCAGACTTTCCCCTAAGAGGAGTCCAGTTTTGCAGAACATGGATATAAATATGAACTTTACTGGCATTGCACACAGTACATATAAGTACAACTAAATACTCTTTAGCATCTACCCTGATGCAAACAGTAGCACATGTTTATAAAGATTCAGAATTCAGAATACATTCGAGCGACTCGTTCGAATGACGGCAGCCATGTAGCGCCTCCATCTTTAAAATACATTAGCCAAAGAGGGACATACCTCCGCATTTCGCCCTCTTACACCTATTGGCACCATGACGAATGCAAGGGGGAGATTACTCACCAAGGAATTGAAAAAGAGAATTAAAACGACAAAGCAACAAGACCAAAGTTAATATTGGAGTGGCTAAAACAGCTGCGTGTACGATGGAGAGAGCTAATTTCGGGTTCGGCCACCGTAGGAGGAAGGGCTAGAAAATAATATTCAGTTGGTTGTCATATACAATTTCACCGCTAGATGGGAGAAATTCTTACACAATGTAGCTTTAAGTAATGCACTAAATACTGGGGGAATTAGCACAGAATGTGTTTCCAGGTTTGACATGCCATAGAAGAAGAATGGAAACATTGGGAGATGGGAAGATGCTAGCAAATGCACAATTTTGTTAAATGAAACGTTGTTTATTTTGATATTTGGAACAAACACAAGTGAATGTCAGCTGACCACAAATGGGAGCTTGTACTAACCTGCAGTGAATGACGATGGGGCCGCTGAAGAAATTCTTGAAAGCATTGACACGCCGCCTCAGTTTCAGGAGCAGATGTGGCTCCCCTGGGACGCCGTGGTCCGGCCAACTCATGAACTGGATGTGGGTCACCTCCCTCTCTGAGTTCTTCTCCCGCTTCTGCAGACACAAACACACACAGACACAAAGATGGTTATCCAAACATGCACAAAGACATATATGAACACAGATATAATTATATTTGATCAAGTATATTTATTGAGATAAAGATGGACAGCTATACTGGCCTTCACTTATTCACAGACACACACGTTAAAATAACTGTTTTTATCGAGACTCACATTAGTCAGGCTGAGATGGCGGATGGTGTAATCTGGACAGTGGTCCTCTGAGTTCAGCTTCACTATAAACTCCGCAAAGATCTCTGTCTCCCGGTCTGGAGACGGCCAGTACTGCGCACACTTGACCTGCATGCAACATGAGAGGGGTGGGTGGGGAGGGGGGGAAGGGCCAACCCAATTTTGCACATCAGTAACACATCAGTAACACTGCATGTTGATGCATATTAAAAGCGGACTGCTAAAGATAAAACAGTAACATTCTCTAAGAAATCAGACCGCAGAGGGCACATGAGCGTGGATTTTGGGCTTGTCCATATCTGAAACAGTATGTGGCAGAGTATCTATGATGTGAGAATGTGTGAGAATGTAAGTGACTAACAGACTCAAGTCAGTCAGTTATGGGAAGCTTTTTTTGCAGCCACATAAAGGACACTATTTAACACTATAACATTATAACCAAAGTCAACTAAAAGATCAAACTCCTGTTCTTACCCTGTTTCCCTCTTCACAGCGTGTTACCATTACAATGATAGAGGACTGCTGCTCCCAGACCATCCTCCAGAAGTCACTGACAGTCTCGTCCTTCGGCCCTACAACACACACAGAATGTATATACTGTACACACAGACATGCACACTTAGTATCAACCAGAAACATAACACAAGTGTACTGAGTGAGTGAGTGAGTGAGTAAGTGAGTGAGTGAGTGAGTGAGTGAGTGAGTGAGTGAGTGAGTGAGTGAAGTATTTGATAACTTTGCTTTACCTTGAGCTGCAATGTACTTTTTGGATTCCTTGTACCCCTGCAGCAGGAAAACAGATAATGTTCAATTAGGTTTAGGTTGTCAATTAGTTGTCAGAGAGGGATCATGAGGCCAAAACGTAGCCATTTAACATGACTAATGTGTGTGACTAATTTTGTGTGTAGCTTGATAATGTTTGATAATTATTACGACTGCAGCATTAGTAGTAAAAGTAGTATGATATTTTTCATACATCAATGAAGCTGGCATTGATGTAGTCAGATCCTGTCTCTCCATTTCCGGTGGTCAGCTGGACGCGGTTATAATCATCTGGTTCAAGACAGAAAATAAATAAATTAATAAATTAATAAATAAATAGATGAATAAAAATATCGCAGAGGACACCTTAACAGCCCTAAATGAATGAGAAATCCAATTAAGAAGCTGTTCATGGAGATAAGCTGAAATAAAAGGCATATCATACGCTGATGTAGAAACCTTTTAATCCATCACTAATTTGCAACATTTCCCACAAAAGTTTAATACAACTAGAGATATTAAAGAAATAGCTGCCACAGTCTACAAAGTATGGCAAAATCTATGAGTGCAGACAAGCCGAGTTACAAGGTATTATACTAACTGATTTATTGTTTAAAAATACATATTACATATCTAGTGCTTTAATCTCTTTAATTCAAAAAGCTTCATGTCAGACTCACATGGCAGGATGTCCACGTAGCGGTTCTTGGGGACGTTGCAGGGCTTTTTGGCCTCTTTCACGCTGTACCTCGAGAAGATTCTGGGGATGCTCTGAAAGCAGAAACAAATTATGTAATTTGCCAAAGACCAAGCAGCAATTCTAGAGTACCAATTACACTCTTTCTAATCTATAATTGACCATGGCCCTTAGCATGCACAACTATCCAATAAATACAAAATATAGATCCCTAAAAACACAGATATAAAGTGTACCTGAAACTCATGCAGGAAAAGTCTTCCCTCATCTGCGAGCTTCCTCTTGTAGGCTTCCAGCAGTAACTCTGCTGCAATTGGCTCGACAGGCAGCAGGTTCTCCTCATCATCTACAACAGCAAACCAGCCAGCAGAAACAATGTAATACTGTAATAAAACTCATTTAACACTTTGCAGTATTTCAAATGGTAGTATAGTAAATATTTGAATATATTTCTGTTTTTATGAATTATTTGCCTTGAAACGTGTCTAAATTATATAACTAGAAAGAAATGAATACATCTGCATATTTGAACATAACAGAATAAATAATTTAAAAACAGTTGCTGTTACATATGGGTGCATTTTATCACATACTTAAAAAGTGCCATGATCATCTGGTTCAAAACAAAATCAAGGAAAAAAACAGATCTAAAGTTTACTCACTTGCTGTTGAGATAAGCATCATGTTTTCACCCAGGTCACTGGAAAAAAAGAAAAGAAAAAAAGGGAAGATTGGCTTCAAAGAATTAAAATTATATGTAATATAGAATGGAAAAAGAAGGCCTATAAAGAGTTTTATAAGTAATAATGATATGTCTGTCTAAATGCAATAATAGTGCTCGCCATGTAGTATAAATGAAAGGTATTGTGCTAACAGTAGAATCACCTAGCCTATTTGTGTAAAACAAAACAACCACACAAATAAAAATAAAATAAAAACAGAAGCAATGTGACCGTCAAACTGATGCAGACGGATCCTTACTGGGACTTTGTGCGCTTCAGAATGTAAATCTTGTAGACGACCAAAAGCAGAGCCACAGACACGATGATGATGAGGAAGACCAGAAACCCAATGACAGCTTTGTCATTATCTATAGAATAATGGCAAAATAATATCAAAGTGTTGGCATTTATGTTAAAGATACAATGTATAGAAATGGATGTGTGTACAAAATAAAATGTGTCAAATGATTTAAGTGGACAATGAGACATTTTGTGGCAATAATTAAAACCTCACATACAGTGAGTGGTAACAGATTCTTTCTTGGGGTTGCTGCGAAAATGTCCGTTGAAAGCAGTCACCTAAAAACACAAAACATCACTTAATTTGTGCCTAAATACAATATTTAGAATGATAAAGAAAAATGCCACAACATTTGTTCTGATTGGTCTAAAGCTTTGCAATCTGCTACAGAAATACTTTGGGCAAGTATCTAAAAGTACAACTTTAAAATGTTTAGATTACATGACACAACACACATATCAATAGTCATCAGGATTTTAAAAAATATGAGGGAAAACGCTTACATTGTGTTTATTAAATGTCTTCATATGATTTGTTGTCACACTGCATATGTGTGCAGTGTCATCTTGTTGAGTTACTAAGTGCCTGATTGTGCTGCTTATAGTTTCTGAGATACAACCATTTTCTTATCATACTATATATGGTGTTTGGGCACATGAAATAAGTAGAAAGGTATCATGCCCAAAGACTAAATATAGTATGATCAGGAAAACCCATGTTTCAGCCAAACGGTTTGACCGATTTTGAGCCCAGAGAACACTTCCACCAAAGAAAATTCATAATTTGAGTTGCAGGCACAAATGGAGGAATAAAGTTATAATCAGATTGTGAAACCAAAAATTAGGATTACACAAACCTCCAGTTTGTATTCCGTTGAGTAGCTTAGATCTTTGAATTCAAAATCGCATTCTTTTTCTTTTGTCAGGTTCTTCTGAATGACACCAGCATAAAGAAGAATTGCACTGAATATTTTCTGAGGTCCGTTAAAACGATTGCTATGACCACAGGTTACTCTTATCACATTATTCTCTGGAACTGCCACCAACAGTTTATCTATATCATCTGGTTCTGTAAGAGAGTGAAGAAAAACAAAACATTTTCATTTAGATACAACACTTTATGCTTTCCCACACTTACATTGACATTTTATTTAGCTATAACAGCAGTTTAAACACGGACTAGCATTATTAGTGTGTTGCTGTATTGATTGTCCTGGTTGTCAGAAGTGATATAAAAACAAAATATGCAAAGCAAAAAAATACTTAAGTTTGCATTGAAACTATTCATTATGAACTCAAAGTAAAAAAGATCAGCAAATTACTTATTATTCTGTATTTTTATAAGTTGTTAAATGATGAACAATAACAGCTTTAAAAGTAACTAAATGTAATTTTTAAATGTTTCTGAAACTGTGTCATTTTGTCATCTGATGATCATAAATGACCTGTAACAGAAAGTGAGACTAAAAGTGAACAGAATTCTATTTTTATATGGTTTTTATTAATGCCTTTGCCCGGGTCTGATTTAATGATTTACGGCAGGTGGACTGGCTCTACAGTAACACGTTGTGATGGATCACAGATTTCGGTATAACTCCGAAAAAGCCTGTGTTAGTGAGTATCCAGCAAGCTAAAAGGTAACAGGAGATTTCTTTATATAGGCCTAATTGTATTTTACTTTAATTGTAGAAGTTATCTGGTGTGGTTATGACTGATACTGGGGCAGGACCATCACAGAAAAAAAAGTTAAACAAAGAACAAAAAAAGCTGAAAGGGAAAGTGACAGAGCACGGTTGGGCCTTTCAACAGATGGAGACAGTTACGGGATTGTAAATTATTCAAAACCCACCCCAAATTGGCCCTCAGGTAGCCTATGTAATATGTCTATTTCATTCATAAAATAACTTTACAATGCGCGATGTGGTTGTGAGTCAGTAGCCAACGTTAAATTACGTCCCCCTTCTATTTAGCGCCTGTTTTTATTTATTTTCAGTAAATAGTTTGTGTTGGCCCACTGTTTTTCTTTTCCCTTGTCCTCCTGTACTTGTGTAAAGCTGCTTGGGTTTCATGAAATGCGCTTTATAAATCTAAGTTATTAATATTATTATTACATTAGTTGCTACAACAAACTCTTAACGCTTTGGCTCGTGACAGTGATACCCGGTTTAGCTCACGATACAAAGTAGGCTAAGTTACCGTATGTAACACTTGAAATGCAACAACGCTTAAAACACTTCTGCTTTTGTCCAAAGCGGCAACTGGAATCAACACAAACTGACTTTAAATTCAACTTTTTAGTTCCATTTAAACCAATCTCACATTGCCCAACCTATCTCTACAGCCCTGTGGAGTAAGATCTGGCTACACCACACATACATTCTGGGATAGGAGAAAGAAACGCTGTGGGTTGTTGGGTATTTCTTTAAACCAATCACAATTGACTTGGGCAGTGCTAAGCCCTGGACGCAGCAACGGTGGCTCTGCAAAATAGTGTCGGGAAAGAACTTGTTTTGGTGGAACATTTGCACCTAGCAAAAGAAAACGCCACATACAATATTAAATGAAGTTAACTGTTCACACAATACAGTAACTGGAACAATTTAAATTAGCTAGATACACGGTTAAACGTAATTTGCTCCTACTAGTTCCTGACATTGGGTGCGATGTCAGGCTTATCCTGGAAATGTACGTCACATATAGAAAATGTTTAAATTAAAGAGAGTCATTCTTACAATGAAGCTATGAACATGAAATGGAAACTGTAGGTGTTAAAGCAGGAAAACAATATAATTATAAGATGACATGTAGACACAAAAGTAAATGGAAGAACAAGTATTTAAAGAAAAAAAAATCATTTCAAAGTTTTTTTTTTAAATTCATTAGTCAGGTCAGAACTGAATGAAGCTGGTAGATTTCTCGTCTAGTAAAAGAGAATAACACGGACAATAACCACTGTACTACATTGACATGTATTCATTATTCATTATAATGACTTGAAGAGTAATGTTCCTATACATGAGGTGTATTGGTATCAAGGAATAATTATCAGCATTTAACGCCATCTGTTAAATAAAAGACTAAATAAATAAACAATCGGATCAATTACATCATTTATATAATGATGATGAATAGAACAAATAACATCTAAAATTAAAATTACTATAATTAGCTTAAATAATAATTAAATAAATGATTATAGTAAATCTTGGATTAATGTTCTAATCTCATTTAGTAACTACATTTCTTGTACAGGAGCTTTTCGAGTCACAGCGCCTCACAGACTGAAACAGTTCCAACGCTATATGATGTTAAAACTGTCTTTCATAAAAATGTTTACTTTACACACAGTTGTCCAATCTGGATATTTAACAATATATGAAAAACACAACCTTAGTCAACCTGTTGACTGTCAGTGGTGGAACAAAAAGGGCACCAGCTGCATGCAGTGGGGGCACCAGAAGGGAACCCGAAATAAACATTTGTAGACACTTACTTCCACTCTTAGTCTCCTCTGTAACTCTCTTCTTTTGTTCGGGAACTTTCTTGTCGTTGTATTTGGGTTGGACTACACAGGTATAGACTTGGAATGGTTCCAGTCCAGTAATATTACATGTTCCTCCTGATGGTAGTTTTTTAGCTGGAACGGCAACATAGTTTCATTAGTAACAAGTAGTAACATTAATAACAAGACAACAAAGACAACTTTCCCATTTAGTGACAAGAAAATGGAAATGAAACGAAATCAATCAATCAATCAATCCCCTGCTGTGGGACTAATAAAGGATCTTAAGATAACAACCAGGTGCTAATCATTTACCATGCAGCAATTTTTAGCTGTTAACATTTTTTGACCTTGTTTACTTTTTATGGAAACAAGGATATCAAACTCTGACAATCCAATGTTATTTATGTATCATATTTCATGTCATGTCACATCTTCACCAATCTCAGGTTATCTACACCTAGCATCACTTAGCATGCTAAAGTGTTAGCATGCAGCAGAGTGGATGATTCAAATGTCCACAGTATATTTCATTATTTAGGTTAAGTGACCAGTAAATAATCTCCAAAAGTGCATTACTGCAAAGTTATTTTAAGAAACTGTACTTACTTGTACTTCTTTGTTTCTTATTTGAGGGAGTACAACTGCAGTCGTAAGAAAGATTCTTCTGAAGATTAGGAAGGACATCTTGACAATTGTTACTGGTCGTGCTCCATTTCAGATAAATGGAGGTACTAGTGGTATTGGTTGCACTCTCCTTTATGTAATTTATTGTAAGATCTGTTGGAACACGTCATAAATCTGTAACACTGAACTGAGGATCTGGAGCAGTTATTTTTATCTTTTGTATCATTGCACTGAGGTGAAATGAATATTAGCATACCACAGTCACCCTTGAAGTTGACAGCAGTTTTTTTGTTTTTAATGGTGACGTTGTTTTCCTTGATCTGACCATTACAGCTGTATTCTGTGAAGGGCTCCAGCTCAGACAGCTTCTTGGTGTGATTGAGGTTTCCATTTTCTGAGGAGACACAAGGATGACAGCATTTCTTCAATAACTGGCAATTCTATCTTGGTGCTAATGAGCACTTATCTTTTGTTTTTAGATTCCAATGTGGACACTTTCAAGCAAATAAATACACAAATAAATATGCTATTCAACTGACTCACAGAGTGCACAAAGCATTTCCTTGACTTCATCTTACACCAAAAGACGATTGCGATTCAGTTTAAAGTAAAACTGATTTTCATCGTCATTTCTATTAGTCTAACCACAGTGTGAGCATCTAAAGTGGCAAATTGCCTCTACCTATTCCCGTATAATTCCATTCATAATGTTGGTGACAGACACATTTTTTTTACTTCTAGTCTTTCAACTTACCCCAACAGGTGTAATCAATGGTGAGATTGCTGCAGTTTGGAGGTAATTTTGGTGTTATTGATTCTATTTTTACAGGAAGTTCATTTAGAAACTTCTGATTTATTTCAGGATCTAAGGAATCTGTGAAAAAATAAAGCAGCATATACATTAAACATGATGAAATAAGGTCTGCACCACATGTAATTCAAAATACATGAGGACTCTACTGTACATACCAACAGTGATGCTTCTGGTGAGGTTAAAGGAACCCAAACAGGTTTCTGAAGTGAAGGTTGTAGTCAAATCTGTGCAAATGTCATCGTAACGAGGTTTGATACAGAAAAATGTACTGCCATTTGTGCATTTCTCAGCTGGAATATTATTTGATGAAAATAGTGAAGAGCTGATGTCCCAATCACTCCGGTAACAAACGTATCCAGGCTTGCAGCTGCCTTCACTAATGTCACCTTCACCTGAAAAACACAAGTTAAATGAAATCTGTCTGTCTCATTTCTTAAATTTAAAAGAAAGTAAGATGAAATTCAACAGTATAAATTTTCTTTACTCACTTATTGTAATTGTCTGTGTTTTATTTTCAGTGTTGTTACAGGATGTTACATTGCCAGCACTATCAATAAATGTCACATTATGCTCATATTCAGTACAGGGCTTCAGGTCTTTGATTTCATGTTTGGAGTTTTGAATGAAGGAATGAACGGTGAATTTTTCTTCAGTCTTTGGACCGTCCTTTTCTTTAATGTTTATTGTGTAGTTGCCAGTAGTAGAGGTCATCATGTCAATCTGGAAGCCAAACCTGATGGCTTTGACAGTGTAAGAACCTGCACACAAAATCAACAGAGTTATAAACTACAGTACATCACTAAGTTATCTTCTAGTTAATATAAACCACATGATGATCTTTGAATCTCAGACAGTTTCTCCATGTAGATGTTGAACGTACTCCTTAGATTTCAAACACTCTGGACACTCCCTGTACAAATCTACTTTAATAGCTGGAGAGAAATACTGGACACCAATATAATTACTAACTTGTGTTTATTGAGATGAGTGTAAAGATGAAGTATGTAAAGTATTATATCTTGAAAAATAATGTTGATACTCACACTGTGGAGGGGCTGGTGTGGTGGCTGGAGAACACGTTCAAATGAGATTAGAAAAGGAAAACAACACAATATTAATATATGATGAAAAAACTTTAAAATACTCTTCCAAAGAAACTTGCAAGTGTCTGTATTTTTTATTTCTTGTAACCTACTCCTTAGCAGTGCTAGTGTTAGTAACTGTCTATACTAACAGTGTAATCACAGAACAAATGGAGAACTTGTAAACGACAAAATTCCAACCTTTGGTGGCAGTCACTGTAGTGATGGAAATGGTGATTGGAGGTGAAGTCTGGGATTGAGTGGTGTTTGCCTGAGAGTCTAATTTTGGTGTGGTTGAGGGTGTGGTTGAGGGTGAGGGTGAAGGTGAGGGTAAGGTGCTTGCAGGAGGAGCAGGAGTGGCTGTAAGATGTAAAGAAAGCTGGAGGTCACCTTCAAGTAGAAATACTTTAGTGCCAATAGTCTTACCTGATATAATGCATATATTGTGTCAGCAATACTACGCTGGATGCAACGCTGATGTTTCCAATAAAACTGTAAACTGAGGCTAAATACATTACCAGACATGTTAGTTGCGTTGAGTGCTTGAATTGAGGAGTTTGAGGTGAGGGCTGGCGTGGTGAGTGGAGGTTTGTGGGCAGTTGTTGAGGTGTCTGAAGACATGACAGTAGTTGTTGTCATGGTGCGTGGAGTTGAGGTGGTGACCAATAAGCTGGTTACTGAAGGTAAAGTGGAATTTTGGGAGGTGCGTGGAGGTGAGAGTGCTGAAACACGTGTTCCAAGAAAACAAAATTCAGGCCAAACACAATATCACAATGCTAATTCTTACTTCATCAAGGGTGCTACATGTAAACAATGATGACCACATACATCCTGTTTCTTTTTGTTACAAAGGTGCTGTTGCTACTTGTCAATCCTTCCCGTCATTTATGTATGTCTTTGTTTTAACAAGAAAAGAAGAGGTAATAAGGCCATAGTAGCACTGCGCAGAGCACATTTATATTCAGAGAAGGAAAGGCAGTATCAGCTGGACGTCCTCAGTAGGACTCTGCAGCTAGAATAGTGGAAATGGAGTTGGAATAAGCATTACCTGTAGTGTAGCATCAACCTACCTAGCTTAGCTTCTTCACAGAGACATTACAATGACTATTATTAAACCAGAGTTGATGAGGACTCAGCCTGATTTGAAAGACAAGTTTGACCACCTTAACTTTGATGACAAGTTTCTATAGCTTTCTCACTCCAACTCAGGACAGTTTATTTCTATAAAGCCAGGATCAGTGGATAAGACGGAACAACTTTTTTAAAATTTTTCAGAGAATGTCACGTTCAATTTTTCAGATACAGTATAACTTGACAAACAACTTCTGCACTTTGCAGACACTTCAGACACGGAAGCAAAAAAACATGGATACATTGCATTGGGTGAGCAAGCAAGGGATCATTGTATATGACTTAATACATATAATATGCACAAACACTATGTACCCTTATTGGGATATTTTCCCATGATTGGAGAGTCTAATTTTAGGCCCTCAAAAGTATAAATGCTATAAACCCAGTTATAGTTAGTATGCTTTAGCCCAGCTTAAAGGCAAGCTACTTAAGAAATAATGGGAGAATACAAGTGAGTAAAGTCAGACCTGAAAAAGGCCCTTTCCTCCCCATGCACTATATGAATGTCACACTTTTTCCTGCATTGTACTTATGAAACACATAAATTAAAATCACCATTGCAGATTAGTTGCACACCATATACATAAGTGTTTAATACTGTTTTGGCAAAGTAAAATGTTCTGAAATGAGCACAAACTACAGTAGAGTGCAATATACATGTTTTATACATGCATACAATAACTGTCTGTAGGTAAGGATAACTGTGGCCCCACATTCCTCCACCAAAGGATTTCTGAGTGTTAGGTTTCCACATGTAGTTAACTTTGGAATTGTTAATTGACGTCTGCAATTAAAACCTTGGTTGAGCCAGGTCACTAAAATGGAGGCCAATGCCAACCAAACTACTTAATAAGAGTGGAAAATATATATTTATGTCACTCAGTGTGCATAGAGCACATTATTTCAATTTGAAGAGTTAATTCATTCCATGATTTTCTGCTAAATCTGGGGCTGCTGCATCCATGAAGAGATGAGAGAGTGAGAGGTAGAGGGAGGCTGAGGTGAAGGTATTGCACCAGCACAGCCACTTAATTAGAATTAACATTTTTATTCATTATAATAACAATTGAATGTTATATTTATATATTGCCACTCACCTGTTGTATTTGCACCTTGTGCTATATTTGGTTGACCTGCAGGTTGATCTCCATCTTGGCCTGTAAATAGAGAAAATGTGTAAATCATTGTAGTTTTTTGTCACAAAAGAGTACAGTGTAATGCATATAATATGCAGATAAAGAAAAAAGAATCAAAAAACATCAACAAACTATGATTTTTTTGTGTGTGTTCTTTATCTAAAGTGCTCACTTTATCTGACAGATAAAAGTCTTTTTTGCAGGGCCAAAGCATTATCAGGTCAAAAAAGAGGAAAGGGACCATTTTCATCTTTAGTTCTCCATGAGGCAGCGCTGTGCAACCTGGTTGCTATGGCAATGCAGCAAAGAGCCACACTTGCTATTTCAGAAGGCAAACCGCTGTTTCCTGCTTTGCAATGAAACCTAGAACAACCCTACACTTACAAAATTAGTTTCAGTTTGGACAGATCACAAGCTCATATTGAAGCACAAAAGGACTTTCCCTCTTACATTATATCCTTGTTCTTAGTGATTACAAATGACAGCGTCACCTAATATTGTTTAAACTAATATTTAAGCTGTGTGCACTCAGTATGAACAAAAATAATTTACATGTTCATAAATTCATTGTTTTTGTGCTTTTCAAACTCTGTATTCTGTTATTACATTACGTTAGTATCAAAACATGTAATAAAAAAAGGCTTGCGAATTGAGTTTGGCTGTGTGTGCACTACAATCCTGATTTTAAGAATGGATTTACTGTAAACACGTCTTAGCTGTTTTGTCCATTTGTTCTTTATAATAATAGCAGTGAGCAATGAGTAATGAGTTTATGGGGGGGCAGTCCAACAATGAGTCTCAGGATGTGGTTTGGCGCGCTCTTGTTTCACTATATCGAGCAGAGATGCTTGCTCTCTGCACTCTGACATTTTACCACTTTATACTTTGTGGTGACTGAATTGTTTCAGTGAAAGGTTTGAGAGATGCAATCGTGCTGTATGAATATTTCAAGTAGCTGATGAGTAAATATTTGAGCATAACTAAGTTTGTTTCAGCCACAGCTTAAGTTTTGAAGTTTTTAAGTGAAGCCTCCTTGGTAGTTTGGGTACTTTCTTATTCAGTGTTTTCAGGGCTGAGTGTGAAACAAAGGTGTGATACTCTAACCCTGGCCTGTTTGACAGAGAAAGAATGTGAAATAGAGGAATGGAGACAGAGCGACCATGGAGAAGACATTCAACAGTGCAAAGTTGACAGCAGTTGGAGTTTAGTGTTAAAATCAGAGCTCAAATGCCCCTACACACCTGTCCCTGAATCCATTTACTTGACAGACATTTGGTAAAGAAACCGACACAGTAATCTATCTCTCATGTATCAGTTTTCTCTCTATCAGTGTTCACCATCAGTTTCCTTTTATCTGCCTCCACTTTCTTCTCCTATTTTGCATTGGCGAACCCACCTCCAACACAGCTTAAATTGTGCAGCATGCTTAACATTTCTGACCTCACTTCTTCATTTTGGCACTGCACTTCCCCTATTTTTCATGAGTTCTCAAGGCCTATACTTGTGCTCTGTTTCTGCCAGGAAATGAAGGCAACTGAGAATGGAACACGGAAGTGGTCAACATTTTAATCACACAACTCTGTCCTCCTGCAGCTACAGAAAGCTTGATACTTTTGCATCTTGATGGGCCACAGTTGCTCTCACCCAGTTAATTTAAATAAATTCATTTGGTGCCCATGTGATCTTTGAATTGGATTTTATGCTGAATATTGTGTGTGTTGGGAGAAAGCTCTTCTCACGTTTATATTATATAATATTGTGGTAAAACAACATAAGATGGATACTTGTTATACAAATATGCATTGAATGTCAAAAGTATTCACTTCTCTCACAAGGGCCACTTTTATACAGAACCAGCATGCTATGATGATGATGATACTTTAAGGACATTCAGCTGATATAGTTTTACTTGAGTAAGATTTTAATGTTGGACTTGTAGTGGAATAATTTCTAACTGTGTACTTTTACTTAAGTAAAGCATTTGAATTATTCTTTCTGCATTGGGTAAAAGTACTGAAGCAATACCACTCTGTAAAAACACTCCATTACAACTATAAGCCAAATACTGTAAAACTATTATCTGTAACCATAAAATAAAGTACATCAGAATGGTACTAAAGTGAGTAACTGTATTTAGTTACTGTCTACCACTGGCTGTATGCTATTATGTTAAGATGACTAAATAAATACAAAATTATTTCAAAGATAGCCTCATAGCTATTATAAACTATTGCGACTTACTCTGCAGTGTTTTAATTATAAAAAAATGATGCTCGACCAATGGAAAACGCAATTGATGCAAAAAATGAAGACAAAAAATGAAGACATATATATATATATATATATATATATATATATATATATATATATATATATATACTGTATATAAGAAACGCCAAAATGTTGATGGGGTGTACCACGATGACTCACCTCGCACACTAGCTAAGAAGGACTGTATGTTAGAAACAAACGACAAATACTGACCCCCACTGACATTATGGACAGCAGAGTTAAATAAATAGAGAATAAATTTCAGCTCATGTGTACAGACATCCTAGCGGAAAATAGCAGAATTGATTTGATGTGCTGAACAGTAGCAGAACTCTGAGTGATGCAAGAGGCAGTAAGGTGGGTCTGACTTAACACACGCATATATGCATGCACGCACGCACTCACTCACGCACACACACACACACACACACACACACACACACACACGCAACCCCACATACAGACACTCACATACAGACACTCACACACACACTCAGATGTGTATCATAACACCCACAGCCTTTAGGGTTGAAGTGAAGAGCTTGCAGGGACACACCCTGAAAAATCCTCTCATCTCTGACAGACATAACCCCCCCACCCACATATAAACTCTTGCACGATCACACACATGCACACGCACATGCACACGCACGCACGCGCACACACACACACACACACACACACACACACACAATGTCAAGCAGAACAGAAATTGCAAAAATTCCCATAGCGTTGTACCAAATGAAGGAACACATTTTAAAGAGAGTATTCTTATTAACAACCATCTTTGATTGAACATAACTGTTTATTCTTTTGCCAAAGGGGCTCACAAACCTGTCACTTTTTAGCTTCTCACATCACAAGTGTGCGCTGTAATGTCTTGTGTTCTTGGGTTTGGAAAGTTTAAGAAACGTGAAGTAGCACAAACGGAGGCGCAGCTCAAAGACATGATATACTGTAGCTTGTCATTTCTGCCCTCAGTTTTTAATTTAAATTATTTTATTTTGTGCGGTGATGTTTTCTAGTTAAAAACAAAGGAGAAAATTGTCAAGCATTTGCTCTGACAGATTCATGTCTCTATCTGAGGCATGGAAAGCATTTACATGTTCTCATAAACAAGATCAATCATAGGCTACATTTTCAAAAACAGCAAAGTTAGGAGTTTAGAATAAAAGACCTTGTCACCTACAGTTGGCTATCACTCATGTTTTGTATCATTTTCAGATTTGTTTTTGTCTTGAAGACTTTCACATGAAAGACACAAGAAAACAACTTCATAAAACACCATTTCTTTTCCTTTTCTGCCTAAAGAAGAAAAAGATAGTTACTTACAGTTGGCCAAACCGATGATCCCAGCACAGAGCAGCAGGATCTTGAGACCCCAGAGACCTGCCATATCCAGGAGTTAGGGTGTGTACGGCCACACACCATACAGTATAGTCCTAGTGGGGACCAACAGGCAGATATTCACACGGAAAACCGAAGCTAAACTCAATTCTAAGAGAGAAATAAGGTTTTTAAAAGACACGTTATTTTAAACTACATATGTTTTCTGTCTTATCAGTGGATGCAGCTTCCTGGTCTTGTTCCCCAAACCCTAAACCTCGCCTCTGGTTTCAAGTCAAGCAAGTCAAAGTGATGTCACACGCCTGCCTTTACCTTAACACTTGGTGACAGGAAGCTTCATTTCAGCTACGCCACCAAGAACAGGAAGTCTTCTCTCATCTAATCTTCACTTGCTTGTGTGTGTGTGTTTAAGTGTTTAAACCCTCTGACTTATGAAAAAAAAGAGTGTTTAGCTTAAGTGTGAAGTTTTTGTGTGTGGGTTTTGACATATTAGGCTTTTAGATACATGCTTAATACATGGCTGTTATCAAATTCACAGTTTAACTCCATATCAACAGACAGAGAAATGAAAGAAAATGGTGATGTTAACACACATTGAGGCTTCCAGGTGTCTTTTGTCTAGTTGGCTTCTGTTAGGCTGTACGAAATCAGACTCGATGAGAACATTTTACATCTGAGACACAAGACATACACTAGTGAAACTTCTCAGAGCTCCTCTTCTTTCTCGCTGACTCCTCCCTGCTCTAAAGCTTACAGGCCTCGAGTCGCTCGGCCATGTAATCAAAGACTCACAAGGAGCTAACACTGCAATGTGCAAGAAAAAAAAATGCAGTCTTTCCTTTCTTAAACTTTGCTCTCCGTCTCCGTCCCCCCCCCACCCCGTCTAAAGACAGAAATCATGTGGCCATTCGCTCCAGAAGTGAATTTCTTCATTTCTGCTGTTCCTTCTGTGTGAAATACATTCATAAAGGATGTTAGATCTCTTCAAAGTCATTGATCGTGCACACTGTTTGATCATCATGCTGTGCCTTGGAGCCCAAAATGCTTTACTTCTGTTTACATACACAAGAAAATAGGGGATAAAAGAGAAAGGAGAGGAGTAGAGAAACTCCCCAGGGAGTGAGACTCACACACTGGGTGGTGAGCTGATGTGAATCTGGATGAAACACAGTCAGCTATTTCACGCAGTTATATAAAAATAATACATGGAACTAAGCAGCCATTTTTTAGTTTAGACAGTTAGACGCTGAGCTGGTAGAGGCTTTTACTTAAACATATAGTGGATGAAGCCTTAAGTCTATATGGCGTGGCGAGAATGATATGAATCTCTATAGACACATTAATCACGTCAAACCTTTGAATAATATTTGTGTTTATTTTGAAGAGATTAAGTGTTTGCACAATGGCTGCTTTCATTCTAAGTCATAGTATTTTTCTGTGGAAATAAGTTTGAACCTGAAACCCAATAGGAACGTCTTGCATTTCCGACAAAGAGCTCACATTTCTAGTATTAAGATCTAAATATGGATTTCCTCTTAGACCAGTGAAACATATGGTATTTGGTTATTTTCCACTTGTGAGAGTATAGATTCTTGTAATCAGGAAGTGGCTCTTGAGCAAGCAGCATCAAGTTAATGCAATCCAAATAAAACTTTGTTCACAGTTTTTTTTTTTGATGTGTGTGAGTCCTTAAATGCAGACAAGTCACACAAGCATGTACTGTCTTTTAATTCTATCAAATTGCCAGACCTGGAATTATTGTTATATTAGATCAGCAAGATGCTTCTTTAATGCAAAAACTTATGACATATACGTATATCAACGTAGTCTTAACCCCGAGAACCACACCTTGACATTTAACCAACAGCGGAGCACCAATCACATGTTCCTTAATGCAGATAAATCCACCAAACTACTACTACTAAAAACTACTTACTGGTTACTGTAAGGATGGACAGTTTATTCAGAAACAGAGAATAAATTGCTGCATGATTGCACCTTTGGCTGCTTCTTGTACAGTATGATGCAACACAATTCAAATTCTTCTAAATCCAATCATCTTAATTTTAAATATCTTTTGAGGCTGTGAAACCATGACAACTTGCTTAAGAAAAACTATTCTGTATAAATTACTATGTCCTCAGGTAGAGTGCCAATACATTTTTTTATTTGATTATTTAAGTATATGTAATATTATTTATTTTTTAAAGATATTTTATAATATACATATTTTGTATTTCATTTTAAAACATTAGATAATACCTATGGAAACTTTATGTTCAAACCATGACCTGCTGGTTTTATGAGCAAAACTTAAATGTTATGTCAAAAATAAAATGATTTACGTGAGTTTTACTACTGTAAAAAGAGGAATAAGAAGCCAGTTGCCTGCCAGGACCTGCTGTTGACCAATCACTGACATGGTTCATTATTGACAAACAGGGCAACATGTTTTTTTCAATAAGGGTTAGTCAAGGCCCCAGATCTTTTTTCTTTCATGCATTACATTACAATCAGACCACAATTTACATGCAGCAAATATAATCTAATCAGACTGCCATGAAAGTTTGCATAGCAAAGTCATGCACCCCAGAGAAGAAACCCTCTTCATTTCTGGCACTTTAATGGTTTTAAGGGTGTGAAGACGTTTTTTTTTTTTTTTTTAAGCCTTAGGGACACTTTTGAATTAGTAGTTTTGTTTTTTGTTTTGGGATGGCAATGTTGGCCAGTCAGTCCACCCCTTCCAGACTGAAACATCTCAACATCTGAAGTGCCTTTGAATTTTGAGGATACTGACTATGGTGATCCTTTGACTTTTTATCCAACACTACCATCAGGTCCATCAATTTATGACCAAAACCTGCAAAACTTCTAACATTCCCATCAGTCTTAACTGTACTTTGTGTTTAGTGCTAATTAGCAGATGTTAGCATTAGGATTAGCATGTTTGCATGCTGACATTATCATTTAGCTACTGTATTGTACATTATGTTATACTATATCATTACATTTCACCTATATTATTATTTTTTTACCATTCTCTGTATCTGTACTTAATTCTATCCGAATTTCCCCTCTTGGGATTAATAAAGGCTTATCTCAAATTATCTTGTGCAGTCACTTTGTTATGGCACACAGTAGCACAAGTGCCCATCTACCACTGCTGGTTGCCCCAGTACTTTTCTGTTTGCATGCCACTAAGAGTAAAAATACAGTTTGTATTTTTACTCACTAGCAAGTGTTTCCCCCAGGAAACTGATTATTACGGTAATCACATATCTTCTATCATGATTATACCAATGAGCTGATAACTGAAAACCTCCTACTACACTTTCATTAGCCATTATTCTCATGTGAAGTGCCATGATTGGAAGTTTCTTTCAACAAAGTCATAGGACCACAGTCTGACAGTGTGTGTGTGTGTGTGTGTGTGTGTGTGTGTGTGTGTGTGTGTGTGTGTGTGTGTGTGTGTGTGTGTGTGTGTGTGTGTGTGTCTGTGAGAAAGGAACAAAGGTGTAGTTAAGGTTAGGGTCAAGGTCTGCATCCGTCTCAGTAGTCACAGAACAGCATACAGGAACACCCTTTTTTAGTGTAACAGATCATTATATAACAAATATGCAACAAATATGTAAACCTACAAGACTTTTGCCCCAGTTACCAATAAAAAAAGCACTCGCAAAATTACCAAATTGCCAGAAATGATCAGCTGTTCAGGAGCGGTTCTGGATTCAGTGTCAGGAGGGAACTGAAGTGAACAGAAATGTGCCACTGAGAAAAAAGAAATTGGTCATCACCCCATGACACACTGACCATAAATATCTGTTTTTTGTTAGTTTTTCCCCTATTACAAAGTTTTACCTTATTTAATGTTGAAACAATATTTCATACAATATTACACAAACAAGACTTTGGAATTCGTGACAACATCCACAAGTTGACACAGTGAATGAAAGACTTTTTCTTTGGTCTGAATAACACAATAAAATGACACACTGTTGCCCAATTGAGCCTCTCTCTGTCTTTTCACAAACCAACCACACATTGAAAACAGAAGTTACAGTATATGGCCTGCCAAATGACTCAGTTAACCACTGTATCTCCCTGCAACACTTGAGCTTAAATTAAAACAATGATCATTTTGCTTTATAATATTAGTTGTACTGTACGTCATTTGGCAAAGAGACAGAAAGAAAAGCCACTGAATGACACAATCTACAGTATTAGGCCCCGAAAACCTGACGGAAACTAATGCAGAGAATAATGTGGCCCCTTTACAAGCTTGAGACTCAACATGACACCAAATCTACTCAATCAGGAACTCTTTGGTCTCTTTGCATCATGTTAACACGTATTTATCAATACCATCTAACTTTAAAGAAGAAAAACATTTCCTCCCATCATTTACTTTACACACGTCTCCTGTAAATTACTATAGTTTTCCTATTTAGAAATGTACATTCAATAACTGTGTTTAATGCCAATGCTATGTGATGTTAGCCTGGATGCCAGCCAAACTTAGCCCCGCCCACAACATTTGAGGTCGGGAAGTTTGGTCTGGACTTGAGCCGTTGTGGAGCAACTATGCTCAAACCAGAGCTGTTTGGACCAATCAAATTGTCAGGGCGGGCTTTATACGATGATGGACAGATGATCAACAGTAACGTAATCAACCACGTCACCAAAGAGCGCTTGGGTTGAATTCGTTTACAACAAAGATGGCTGCCATCACGTCTGTTATAGAAAATATCGACAGCGCATTCATTTAAAAAGAGGAACAGAGAACCGCGATCACGTATGTATAAACATTGCCACACCTGCCCGCATGACATGGAAACTGCTCTGATTGGTTGTAGGTCTATCCAATTGAATGCAGAGGCATTTTCTTTCCAGGTTTGGTTGAAACACGCCCCATAATCACAACCCAATGGAGCAGTATCAGACTCATATTCTGACTAGAATCTGAGTATCACGACGTCAGGCTAATGTGATGTTGGTCTTGTGCATGGGCGTCTAAGCATTTGACCTTAATGCGTGGCATGGGTTTACATTCTGTCTCATACTATCAGTCACCTTTATGACCACAATTTTTTCCATGATCAGGGAAAGGTTGTGGTTATGTTACAATCTTTTCCTAACTTTTTATCAAGTGGTTTTAGTTTCCGACCGTCAATTGCTCCCTTTTTTTCCAACCTGGGTTTGAACAGCACATTGTCCAGCTTTGGTAAACATGTCTCTGTTAGGATTCACCCTAAGTTCCCCTCCAGACATGTTTTACTAAGACATAAAAAGGCTCTTCTCTGAATCACAATTTGTGCCTCATATTGTTTTCCCACAAAAAAGTTCAAATTCCTAGTTACAAATTCTTAAAATCTTCTCATTCTCCCTCATTGAAAAATTCAGAATCTATGAATATGGAAACATTGTTCATTTCAAAGGTTTAACTGCTAGACATGAGATGTTTCCTGCTTCACGGAAAAGTCCATTCTCAGCATACTTATATGTGCTTGATGCGTCAAGTTTGTGATTGGACCACGACTGGCTTCCAAACTAGTTGTCTTGTCACAAAATCCTGCCCGTTTTACACTGAGATTTAATATGAGCACAGAAAAACCTTCCTCCCTTCACAAGATAAATGTGAAACCAGCTTTTTGTGGGACTTTAATGATGTTGACATTTAAAACTCATTTACACTACTTTTGCCTGAGAGAGAGATTGAGAGAGAAATGGAGAGAGAAAGAGAGTGAGAGTGAGAGAGAAAGAGAGAGAGAGAGAGAGAGAGAGAGAGAGAGAGAGAGAGAGAGAGAGAGAGAGAGACATTCTTAAGGAACCAATCCCGTCAAGTTGTGGGGTAGGGTTTTCCATATCATTAGCATAATGCTACGGTGAAAGCAGGCGTATCAGAGGAGAAGCTAGATGTATCGTATTGTTCAAAATGATGGCAGTGATGTGTATATGTATTGTATGTGTTGTCACAACAATGTGAACTGTAACATTGCAGCTGTAACACCATTCACTGCAAGTTACAAGCTAACAAGCTAACAAACAACATAAACAAATAAAAGATGCTAACTACGCTTACCATTCTGATACGTCTGACAGATGCCGATTTTCTGAGTCTGGGTGTGACTGAAGCTCAAATGTTTCCTCTAATGCTAGATATCTTGATGCACACTGCAGGACCCAAGGCCAGATCCAGAATTTCTTAACGAAGGAGAAAGAGTTCCAGCCCCTTTTATTTTTTTGCTTTTTACTGTATGTGGGAAAACCATGCTATGATTAATATTAAACTAAATATTAATCATAGCAGAGCTTTTTTACATACTTTAAAACACGTCTGGATGGGGATCTTTAAGGAATAGTTTGACATTTTGGGAAATATACTGACTTGCTTTCGCTGAAAGTTAGACGAGAAGCTTAGCTTAGCATAAAGACTGGCAGCAGAGGGAGACAGCTAGCCTGGCTCTGTCCAAAGGTAAGAACCTCATATGTAATTCATTCTACATTATTTGCATAACAGTCCAACAATTATAATACAGTATAATTCAGTGTAATGTGTAGGCAGGTGAAAACACATGAAAACATATCAATGTTTTCGATGTACACCATGATACAGGGAGGAAATCACAGCTTATACTTTAGAAGAAACAAGCTTTTAAACCAAAATTATGTTACATTCTTATTGTATTCACATTTCTAGTTGAGTTTTATTAACCCGGGCTAGTCTCAGATGAGATCTTTTTTAGCAGTTTCCTATTTCACATCAATCAGTAAGAAACCTGTGAGCTGAAGGGAAACTAGACTGTCTTTCCTCCCACATAACAGAACTTCCTTTGTTTGGTTACACTTTAGGGGGAATTACTTATCTTACCTTAGATTTGGTAGATTCCCAATGCTATTACAAATGTGTAAAGAATTGAAAAGTATCAGTATTACGGAAACCTCCTTAGCTAATGTAAATGTCACATGTAAACCGAATGAGGGCAGGTAGTTTTCATTGGTTTCCAGCTACTGCGTGATGAGAATTAACATGATTGGTGGTGCTAACAGTAAAAGTCTCTGGCCTCCATTTTAAGCTCTGGATGTTTATGTAGGGGTTGAGGAAGGGGGTGGGGTTTAGATGAGAAACTATGTCACAGCTTCCCCAATTTCTTTTTTTCACTTCAATTTCTACAATCTTGGGTTGTTGTTCAAAAGTTTTATCTAGCTTCCTCTCCTGTCTCCTTCTCTTGTATCCTCTGCTTTCCTCTCATGTCATATCCCTTCCTTTCCTCTCCTCTCCTCTCCTCTCCTCTCCTCTCCCCTACTAATCATTGTAAATGTCTTTAGCTAGTTACAATGGCATGTAAGGACAGCGGAGGAGGGAGGCAGCAGACTATTGAAGTTTGTGCTGTCAGTTCCTCTGTGCAGTCACAGCTGTGACCACAGGGAGGTGTGATAAAAATGGATTGCAAAGCAATGCATGTACATGCCTGTGTGTGCGCTACACCCAAATGCACGCAATTTTCCCTCCACTCTTTGCACGGTGCACCTACACTTTGTAAGTGGGTTACAGGTTTCACATTTTGTCATTCCGCAATTCAACCTTTTCAACATGTGCCTGCTGTTGGCTCAACAGAAGTTTTAAACAACTTTAATAATATTTAAAGGTGCTTTTGTGAGCATTATAAAGATTGTAGCTATGATGCAAATGTATGCAAAACATTAACAATAGTTTATTTAATGGCAATCCTGGTATGTTTTACTTATAATACAATCTTTTGTGATCAAAACTGCTTTTTAAATAGAAAACAAGTTTTGAGTAAACTGAGAGATTAAATCTTTATTAAAAGTTTCAATGTCAGGTATTTACCAGACACAGACAAGAAAAAGCTCTTTTATTTCTTATGACCGTAATTATGTTTGAAAGTGATAAAGTTAGGGTGAGGAAAGTAAATGATTTTAAAGTTGGGTCAAAGATGATGAAAACCATAACAGTTGTAGTGGACTGTTTCAAAGTACTATGTGTTTGTTACACATTAAGCCCCAGAAGTAAGAACAAGATATAGAAAGAATTGTATATAGAAATATAAATCTGACAGACTTTGAATGGCATCTTATGTTAAAGATTGCACATGCACTAGCACTAACTATCCAACTCTTCTTACTGATTAAAAACAATACGCAGTAACAAACACCATTTGAATTTTAGGAAATGCACCATCCCAGTGCAGTCTTTAAAACACTGTTCATGCTTAAACAATAGTAAGTCAATAACACATATTAACCAAAACCATCCACTATACCATACACTCAGAAACATATACACCGACACACAGGCCTTTGACCTCTGCTATACGAGATTCTGAATTAAACTAAATGGAGACATAAGACACATGTATAATATGTATGAATCAGAAGGGCAGTGAACAGTGAGATTAGAGTCAGAACAACTTATTTTACACTTCCTTTTTTCCCTTCCTGTCTGCACTCTTCAGTGCAAAGTGTCATTGCACACTGTAACAAGCTTTATTCATGCATCCTCTCTACTGAGAATATTGTTTACATGAAGTCATATCTTTCAGTTCTGTAATAGAAAATATATACTGTATATATATTCTCAAATTAAGTAGTAGGCCTCAAGTTGTGTTAAGAGTGTCACAACATGTCTGTGAAGCAAATGAAAACCACTGGAGGGCAGTGTGGCTTCATGTTGCACCACAGCTGTTCCCCTTTTCACACATATTTCTCTCCTTACTTGTTTTTCGGAATAGCCAAGTGGCTGAATGCATTTTATACACACACAAACACGTGTACACACACATACACACACGCTCAGTGTTGCGATTTGGACTGCTTTTGGTTCCTCTCTGCCGATGACTGACAGGTTCTTAACGAGAGCCGCCTAGAGCGTTTGCCCTCCAGGCCTGTACATCAACCATCAACATACAACACACGCACACACACACTCATGCATGCTCACGCACACTCATATTCACACACACACACACACACACACACACACACACACACACACTCACACTCAAATACATACACACACACTCTATCTGCAGACATTCTCTGTCCCATTTCCTAGGCTCAATCAGTTTGGCCATTGCCCAGAGAGTGTTTGACAGTCACTGGGAGACGGTTTGGGTTTAGCAGTATTATTATGTTTCTATGAGGCAGCCTTATCCAACACAGAAGGAATGTCAGCTGCATTGTTCAATAAGGCTCAATACAAACACGTTACAACACCACTAAGGGCTAGCTGAAGTGCATGTGCGTAGATGTGTGTGTTGGTGTGTTGTCATTGGGAGGGCCACAATGGTGAGATGGCATAGCTGGGGAGGTGAGGATGGAAACCCAGAGCAGCACATTTTCTCCCCCCTCCACCCCTTCATGATTAATTCCACCTCTCACCTCTGTTCCCTCTCTTCTTTTCTGTGGAGGAGAGAAAACCCAATTAAAATACTATGTGGATGGATACGATGAAGAAAGACATACCTCCTACATGACATTCTCTCTACCCCCCTGTGTAGTGACAGATCTGGTGCATTCAAACCAAAGTGAAGAAATGTGGTGGATCCCGCCCTCCTGCTGCCATTAAATGTTGATGTATAATATCAAATATACATATACACACAAGGCATGAAGATTACTGTATAAATCAAAATCTACCGCAGATTCACCTCACGTACATATCCTATATGTTTGTATGTGGCTGTGAGAGGGATTCCCATATGCCAAGCAAATACCTTGTGCAGCAGGAGGTGAAGGATGCATCCATTTTTTTTTTTACATGTACACACACACACACACACACACACACACACACACACACACACACACACACACACACACACACACACACACACACATTCATGTCTTATATCTCTCTCTCCAATCCCTCTTCTCTTTCTCTGCTCTTGTTTTCCTCTCTTCCTGACCCAACATCCGGGCCCTCCCAGGAGATCCTGCTTTCTGCTGCCACACACACACACACACACACACACACACACACACACACACACACACACACACACACACACACCTCTTCCTCACATTCTCTCTTTCTATCCCTCTCTCACTCTTACTTTTCTTTTTTCTCCTTAATTTTTCTGTCACTTCATCATATTCTCCCCTGTCTTTCTCCCGCTCCTAACTTTTTTCTCTCTCTCTGCTTTCTTTTTTTCTCCTCTTTTTTCCGGTGTCACTCTGTCACATTCTCTTTTCTCGCACCCGACACATTCTACCTTTCTTTTTCTGTTTCTTTGTCAACCATTCTTCTATTTCATGTGCTCCTTGTGTGTGTGTGTGTGTGTGTGTGTGTGTGTGTGTGTGTGTGTGTGTGAGTGTGTGCGCACAGAGAAAGACACAGGGTCAAGGGGCTGGAAGAGTGTGAGGACTCCTCTATTCAGGCCTACTAAATACTGCATGCCGCTGATATTTACCTGCTTCAATATTGCAACAAAGCCCCTCAGGAGTGTGTGTGTGAGCCCCCAGCAGAAGGAGAAAAACTTCAGCAGCTGGACTCTAAATCTTAAGTGAGCAACAGCACAGGTATACAAACATCCCTATTAAACATTTCCCCCCTGCGAAGACACACTAAGGGGACGTGGTTAACCGTGGTAAACAGTAAGCCTTCAGTGAAAAAGTCCAGAGAGCTGGTCTCTCTCACACACACACACACACACACACACACACACACAGAGATCCAGTTCTGGGCTTTGAGTGGCCATTTATAAATCTGGACGGCAGTTCACTGACCCAGTACTAACGAGGCAGCTAGCTCGTCCTTCGAGAGTAGCGCCTCTTATCTAGTGACCACACAGCGCTGGCTATCTCCTGACCGTGTTTGACCACTGGTTAAACTGATTAGCCAATCGTCCAGTCAAGTTACAGTAAGCAGAGATACACTGACGCACATGCAATACACTTTTTGGGCTCTGGATGGGATTTTTGACTAATTGCAGAATGCAAGGTATTTTTTGTGTATTCTTTCAGCAGCTTAACACTGAGTCCTTGCCAGTATGATATGGTAGCAGTGAAGAAATGCCACCCTAGCACTCTGAGGGGCAAACAATAGCACAGTCACTTCACTACTATCTGTCCAGTTGGATCGGACAAATGGTTAGTGGTGGAGAGATGGCAGAGTGGACATGTGATGGCCAAAGTGTCAGGGACTGGGGATTCACCCGTTTAATGAGAATCTATGGCCTGGGCTGACAAAGGGCCTGACTGAGAGGCTGTGACAAGTCCTAATGCTCACATGTATAAATGATGTGGGTGGGTGGGTGGTTGAAGGGGGGTGTCCTGGTACGATGTGTGGCTGCATGGAATCAATCCTCAAAGAGCATGGGTAGGGTTTAAGAACAGGCCAGAGACTGAAAAATGGTTGAGAACAGAAAATCACAGAATCTACTCTGAGAAAAGTGAGGAGTAAAAAAACAAACAAAGAATGGTTAAGAAAGCATTGAAAGAGTAAAAATTCATAAAACTGCACCATAAAATGAGTCAAACATGAAAGGAAACATTTCAGGAAATATGCTTATTTGCTTCCTACGCTTATTTACTTTCTGGAGGAGATTTAGCTATACAACCTTCATATTTGTCCTTTAATACAGTATAAGGCTTCATCCCTTGTAGCCTAGCGTAGCACAATGACTGGAAACAGGGAAAAAGTTAGCCTGTACAAAAAACGCAGAGCAAAAATGACATTATGTGCAGACTTTTTCTTGGCCAGGACCAGTTGCCAGGCAGCAAGACTCCAGGAAGTTACTGCTTCCGCCCAGGAAATAGTCCAGCAGACCCAGGCTGGTCGTTTCCCAATTCTAGTCTTTGTGCTAGCTAAGCTAAGCTACCCGGCTGCTGGCTATAGCCATATATTTAACGGACGGATATGAGAGTGGTATCAATCTTGTCATGAAACACTTCGCTAGCAAGCAAATACATTTATTTCTCAAACCATTTCTTTCAGGAAAGTGTGGATTTCAAGGTATAAAAATGAAGATTAAAGTTTTATTTTGATTTACGTTGACAAAAGTGGCACATTTGTACTCCCGTGTGGCGGCTATTCAAAGGGCTGTACATCTGAAACAACAATCCAAAAAGTACACACACACACACACACACACACACACACACACACACACACACACACACACACAGCCTTTGTTATGTTGAGAGCATTTGTCTCTGTACAGCTCCAGCAGAGAGGGGTTAAAATCCGATTGAGTCGATATCACTGGAGAATAACACATTCAACACACAGTCTGAGTGTGTGTGTGTGTGTGTGTGTGTGTGTGCGGCTGTGTGCTTGTGTAAGCAAGTGTGTGTGTGTTTGTGTGTGAGCAACATGGAGCCTAGGGACTTCCTCCCTCTCCGTCTGCAGCCCTCAGTTGAAATAGAATTGAATAGTCTGAATCCTCAATGGTAAATCTTCACAAAGTCAATACCAACTGTTAAGTCTTCTCTGCATTGGGGTTAAGGGCATTACCATTTCTGAGACTTCAGGAAAACACACACACACACACACACACACACACACACACACACACACACACACACACACACACAGTGAAGGCATACTCACCAGATGCCCCATGAGATGATAAAATATTTTTGAGTCTTTTGCAAATTGCTTACTATACATTCTGCTTAGAATTCCCTTTTACTGTAACATATTCATTGAAGGCTTGTTTTTCTTTTTTGTTCACTAATCTCTGAACAATGATCCTGGTAGGCGTGTGGCATTTTTAAAGTGACATCGGCGCCTGAGGGACAGTGGTTTCACTGATCTGACTAAGCATCAAATTCAGTCAAATTCAAGAATGTTTAAGAACACAATGGCAAAAAGGAATTGTATCAATATTAACTGCATAAAATAGGCTTTAATACAGAATACTGGAACACAGCTGATAGAGTCTTTCACTTCCCAAAGAATAAAACAACACATTTTGTACAATTGATAGGTTGTGTTAACATTGTAGTTTAGTTTAGTTTGGGGACTTACATACCAACATGAATGTTAAAAGATAAGCCTGTGATATTCCATATTTTTCTTTTTGTTGAAAAATCCAATGAAAAGACCAAAAAACAGCAATGTGTTTCTCCATTTTTTTAATAGGTTTAGATTTACCTACTGTATATTCAGGGGTTAAATTGGGATTGGTTATGTCGCAGGCCTCTATGGTTTCAGGGTTGCCATCTGTGCATATGTGCGCATAGACTACAATATCTGATTGATATCATTTGACAAACTGTAAATAACATAAAACAAGGTGAGAGAACCCTCTATATAGCATAATTTTATACAAGCAAAACATTGTTTAAGCAGAATATCAGAGAAATGTATATTCTGTTATTAAACCAGTCATTTTCTGACCTATTTTTCTCCCTACCATTCCATACGCCTATCCCAGTCAGTCTGACTGACTGACAAGTGCACTGGGGTCACTTCTTTTTTTTAATTTTATGGCAGGTGGCAACCAGCCTTGCATTACCGCAACTTAGACTGAGGTCGCTGATCTGCTAGCTAGCTTTTAAGGAAACATACTGACAGTAAAAACAGTAAAGCCCGAGAAAGTTCTGATGTTCGCAAGTTCTTACATCACCTCATTTAGGACTACAGTAAGTTAAGTGTCCCCTGATGACATAGAATTGAGTGAGCCTGTGTGCCGCAGCTGAGCCCCGGACAGCCCCGGCCCAAGTTAATCCCTGATTATATTCCTATTACCACTATTTACTGTATTTGATTCTCCTGAAGATGTAAATATTTTTAAAAAAGTGAAGACTAAATAATTTCCTAAACAGTTGGGTACTGTAATTTTTTGCTTTACTCAAACAGGAGTAAAATGCAATTGTTGGGGACTATTTTCAGCAGTGGATAAATACACATTTGGTACTCTAGTAAGTTTTTCTGGTAGCAGAATGTACATGGGATCAAGTAAAAAAAAACTACTGTTCCCATGTTCATCGTAATAAGGAATGAAATGTGTTTTTAATAGTTTGTAGACAACACTGGTGCTCTGTGTCACAAAGGAATATCAAGCTTTGGCTACACAATACTTTGTTGGTCTTTTCATGAGATTTGTTCACCATCAGAATAAAATGTAATGTTGCCAGACTTATTTTTTGACTGTAGCAGTGTGTTATGAAGTTCGTTTGAGAGTCATGTACAGGGGGTCTGTTGAGCAGACTTGAAAAAAAGGCATGCAAACTCATTTTCAAATAGCCTGAATTGTCTGAAAAGTGAAAACTGCAACATAAATTAAAGGCCCTTTTTGCAAGCCTTCAAAATGTGTCTAGTTGCTCTTTAGCTCAGGTCATGTTCAGGTTAGTAGAGTATGTGGTAGTGTTCACACAGCGCTGCCGTGTAGAACCATGATAAGTTAGTTGGGTAAATTTGCTACCCAGTGTGGCAGCTAGCTTTTACGAGTGGTGCAGCCTCTAATATGTCCTGCTGGTCATTAACGGCGGGCCATTGTGGACCTTTTACCACAGCGCAGTGTCTCATTTGAACAGCGAGCCATAAAACCCCAGGCTCTGTCACTCAGTGTCATTTAAACCAGGACTGATTGGAACTATCTCTGGCCTTTGCTTTCCCACCTTCCTCCCCGCTTGCGTTTTTTCCTGGTCGGTTCATGAATAATGAATGAGGATATATGCAGGCTGGAGCTCAGATATTAATGGAGCTGAAAAACAGAAGGAGAACCATTCTTTGTACTGCCAGCCATTGCTTCCCTCTCTGCTGAAGCTGCCCCTGCCCAGTCGTTGTTTTTTTTTACCTTCCCTTCCTTATTCTTCCTTTCGTTCCTTCTGCTGCTGGTGGACCCAGCTCAGATAATGCTCAGTTTCTTTCTCGCTTGCCTCAAGATGTTCTCTTCTCTCCTGGCTGTCACAGCGGGAGCAAAGGGTGGACAGTGACTTTGAAATGAGAGGGTCTAACTTTCAAATCATAAAAAAAAGCAGACAAAACTGGGGAAGATAAATGAAAAGTTGACTTGGCTGGTTATGCAAGGTGGAAGGCTATTGTCTGTCTGTTAGAGCAGCTCTCTGTCATTCAAGGGCATGGCAGTGAGCTTGCCCCTGTCCTGTCTTTCTTTCAGCCCTTCCAGGATCTGTCACTCCGGCCAGAGGAGGCCCTGGCCAAACTGTGGCAGTCAAGGGCGAGAGGTACAGTGGGGTGGAGGCCAGCGGATTGAACACTGGTCTCAGCAAACCATTGTACTCAAGTCATATCCCAGTATTTCATACATTTTCATTTTTTTTTCAAATGAATTGATAATGATTTATAAAAAAGCTTTTTGCACTCTATCAAACAGCTTTTGTTGAGACCAACCAACAAAGGCTTTCTGAAACTGTACATGTGGCACGAGGGTGCTGGCAGTGGGCAAAGTCTGGCCCCGGGCTGGCAGAGTTGCTGCCCATCCTTGGATGACTCGCCCAACTAGGCCAGAGGGCACAGATAATGGGCAGAGTCTTCTAACCCTTCCTTTGTGCCAGAATGTCTCCACATTCAACAATGTTACATCCACACCTTATATGGTCAAACACAGAGAGACAATCCCTATTCTGTGGTCCAGAGAACTGTGAATTGGCTACCGATGGAGAGGTGTGGTAGGCAGGTGAACCCAGGCTGCCCTCAACCTCTGACCCAAAGCTTTATCGTCTTTTGTGTCTCCTGTGGAGCACCTCTCATCCCTCACTCATATCAAATGACCCCTTTCATCTGAGCTAGTTTAATTATAAGCTAGAAGCTCCAATAAATTCAATAATTAACTGCATAAAGTATTGCTTTGTAAACCTAACTAAGAGGATACATTTCTCTAAAGCCGCTATGTGGCCCAAAGTTTTCACAAATACAGCACATTTAAACATTTTGTTTCCGAGCTTCTCTGTCAAACCAAAAGAGCTTCTATAGCAGTACCTAATGGACAGGGTGAGATAACAAGATTTTAAGCGGATCCAATTAATCTGTCTGTCACTTTGTTAACATTTCATCAATATATTCATATATGTTCAGTCATGACTTATTTCATGCACACACTTTGCACAATTTTAAGTTTGCACAACTTGTTAATGGGACTTGCGAGTTGGCAGCGCTGTTTTGCTATCCATGTACTCCAAAGACTCAAATAAAATATATTTCTACCATAAAGCAAGGTTTTGATCTTGAAAGTGAAGCAGAGTGTCAGTGAAAAACCGTTAAAAAAGGAGCATAGTTCAAAAAGTTTTAAATTTAACTTTTTGTGCTTGCTTGGGTTAGCGTTTCAGCTAATTACGCACAAATCCCTCACGCTCACAGCTCCAATCCACCGGCACCGCTGTCTCGGCAGAGGACAAAGAAAACAAAGGAGACTGACAAACAAACAGTAAGTGAAAAAAATATAAAAGAGAGGAAGCTTTCTTTCCATATAGCAGCTGAGTTGAGGCGACAGTGGCGTTTAATCAGTTGGTTTTTCCAGCGCCGTCAGTGTGAGCAGCCTCGGCGGTGCAGCCCTCTGATCAGCGCTGGGAGAGGAGCTCCCCGCCAAGCTGCTGCCGCCCCTGAACCACAGGTCAGTCCTTGGTGAGTAGGTTTCATTCTGCTGTCGCCTTCATAGTACCATCTCCTTCTCTCATTAAGATATAGCGTGTGTCTGTGTGTGTGCACATGCATGTATTTATGGACGTGTGTTTGTTTCTGTGTGTGCATGTGTGTGTGTGTGTGTGTGTGTGTGTGTGTGTGTGTGTGTGTGTGTGTGTGTGCGTGTGTGTATGTGCGTGTGCATGGAGTAAATGCACCCCAGGACTAGCCTAAAGGGGATGTGGATTCACGGCCTCCGCTGAGATGCGGCAGCACAACTAGGATTTCTACCAGCGGGGGGGTTGTGTGGGTGTGTGTGTACGTGTGTGCATGTAGATGTTTGTTAGAGAGAGATGCAAGACGCATCAAGTGACTCTGTGCCTCAGGGTCAGACACACACACATGCAGAGAAGGAGCTGGTGCTGCGGCGGGGTAAACAAGAGCAGACTGTTAGATCTCATCAGCCTCATCACACGCTTTATTATGCTGATTTGGGAGTATACTGTAAACTAATCAGGAATCCAGGAGTCACGGGGGGCACTCGGCTTAAAGGTTAGGTGTATAGAGAGAGGAAAACTTGCTCTGCCTCTGAGTTCTTAACTTTTCTTATCTTCATATTTCCCTTTTTTGCTCACCAAGGCCCCTTCACTACCACAATACAGGAAGAGCTACTGGCTGAAAGGTTACAACCTTTCACCCAGGTGTGAAAGGTTCACTTCATGTCGTCCTCCGTTCAAATTTCAGAGGTGTGAAGTGATCGACTGGCTCTAGAGAACCCAGCGTAGACCGGGGATTTTGAATGGAAGTCAGGACTCAGGCCTGTCTGTCGCTATATGCTAATATTGGCCTTTAAACAAATTCACAAAACACACTTTCAGCCTCATGTTTGCTCACTTGCATAAATGCATATGATTCTTATTCTGTGCCGAACATCTACTCTGACTTACACAGCAATGCGACGGAGGAATGTTATAAAGTTCACGACGTCTATTAATTTTGAGGCATCTGAATAACATCTCAGTGTTTATTAGACCTGGCGGCACGCTTCATAAATAATGAATAAAAACAGTCCCCACTCGCTCTGTGGACGTGACTTTCTAAACATTTCCGTTTGCGACGTTCTTTGATAAAACGTCATTTGATTCCACCTTTTCGAAACCAGGTTGTGAAAGGAAACGTACACAATTTTAATTTGGCTTCCTGTCCAATTGTGTTCTCAACTCCTCAGTGACAGCACATTTAACAAGCATACAGAACAAACAATCACAGGTGGGCTCCCACAGACACACACACATGAATGTGGCAGGTGAGCAAGTTAGAGAACAAGTAGCAAACAAGCAGGCAGACTGCTGAGAAAAGGCTGGCGAGAGTTACCTTTCTGGTCATGGTGACGGAGCAGAGACAGGGGTGTTAATTAAGAGCTTCAGGTAAACGCATGTCACATATACACAAAAAGCAGTTGTGGAAAGAATATATTTACTAAAGTTCTGTAGGCCTACTTACAGTGAGATTTTGAGGTACTTGTCTGTTACTTGAGTATTTTCATATTACACTACTTTATACCTCTATTCCACCACATTTGAGAGCAGATAGAGTACTTTTTACTTATGTTTTATGTTACATTTTATTAACAGCTGTAGTTACCAGTTACTTTTCAGTGTAAGATTTTACATAAAAAACATATGATAAGCTTATAAAATACAACACATTATATACATTACATTAAACCAAGAGTTACCAATTTTTTTTGCCATGCAACCTCTTATTTTGGGGTGTATAATCTATCTATCTATCTATCTATCTATCTATCTATCTATCTATCTATCTATCTATCTATAAAAAAAGTATGAAAAATGAATACAATTTTGTGAAGCTAATTTAGTTTTTCCTGTTTTACTCTCCCAATAATCGACTCACTGGTCATTTGGGCTGTCATCATAAGATTGTGTTTGTGTGTTTGTGTTCAACCCAAGCAGATCCTTCGTTTCCCTCCTCTGACACAGGAGGCCCCGGCGGGGCTGTCTGTCATTTAGTCGAAGGGTCCTGCTGCTTTGGTGTCTCCGCTGAGCTGTCAGAGAACACACAACACAGTAGAGCGGAGGAGAAGAGATGAGGACAAGATAGAAAAAGATGGAAGAGGACAAGACCGGAGGAGACATATCCGAAAAGGAAGAGACAAAAGAGGGCAAAACAGATGGGGCAATGACAGGAACAAGGAGACAAAACAGAGGAGGAAAGACAAGTACAAATAGAAGATCACAGGAATGAGAGGATAGTGGGACAGGCAAAAAAATCAGAAGAGGACAGTATAGAACAAAACACAGTACAGCCTTAGAGGACATAAGAGACCAAAACAGAAAAGGACATGACCCAAGCAAGAAGACAGAACAGAAGGAAAAGACGTGTGCTGCAACGATTATTTTCACTGTTTCTTAATCTGCAGATTATTTTCTCAATTAAGTAATTAATCTTGAATATTACTACTTGAACAAAACAGAAAGTATGTGACAAGAACAAGGAGACATACAAGGACAGGAGAGAAGATGATGAAAGACAACATGATGCAACAGAATAAAAAAACTAATTTGTAGAGGACAACTGAAAACAAACACGACATAATGAAAGAAGACAAATCAAGAACAGGATAAAAAAAACAAATCAAAAGTGGACAAAAGACAAATCAGGCATCATAGAGGAGAAAAAAACTCAAGGGGACACGACAGGGCAGACAAAGACAAATCAGTTAGTGGCAGGACAAAACAAAGGAGAACATGACAGTAGCAAGGTAACAAAAAGACAGGAGAGAAGAAGTCAGGAGTGGACACACTATAAGAAGACAGGCCATGACGAAAGACAAGTGAACAGGAAAGAAGATAACAAACCAGAAGAGGACATGATGTAGAGAACAAATAGAGTGGAACAGGACAGAAGAAGACAAACTGAAGGAAGACGGAGAGATTTAATCAAAAGAGGAAAGAACTAACTTAGGACAGAAAATACAAATGAACAGAAGGGGACGGGACAAAAAAAGACAAACATAAAGAAGACAAAAGGACATGGGAGGACAAAAAAAGATAAATCAAAGAAAACACAGAAGACAGAAAGCTAGAAGACAATAAAAGATCAAAGATGACAAAAAAGTAGTTGAGACAGAGCAAAAGAAATTTGGAGAAGACAGAAAAGAACATCACAGGAGGAGGAAAACAGAGTAAGACCGGGAGGAAGACAGAAGAGGACAAACTGAGGAGAAAGCGAGAGATGGAAGACGACATGACAGGAAGAAGTAGACAAAACAGACAATGATGGAAAAGAACAAAAGAAGACAAACCCAAAAAGGACAATAGAGAATAAAACAGAAGAGGACATGACAGGAACAAAGAGGTAAAACAGAGGAGGACAGAATATAACAAAAGAAGATCGATCCAAAGAAGACAAGACAGAAGAGAACAAAACTCGACGAAGAGGACACAACTGTCCACTGAATACAGTATAGCAGAACTTAACACAGGAAATACTAGACCACAGGGCAACACACTGTAACCACAGTGTAACACAGTGGCCAGCAACTCGTGTGATGACCTGCCAGCTGACAACACAACCTAATAGCTTCCCTCTCTGTGATTCCTATAAAAAGTGCTTTTGTTTTGTGTGTGCTCTTCTATGTGTGAAAAGCATGTCGGTTAGCGCGAACACACACACACACACACACACACACACACACACACACACTTTACACACACACACACAGCTCACCTGGAGGTGGTGGGTGGGAGTGGGAGGATGGGGTCTGTGTTTAGCTGAGGGCCCTGCAGACAGGGCGATCAAAGGCTCCTCAGTCTTTGTCTGCTAACGTTGAATAGACAATAGTAAAGAGGGCCCGCTTTGATTTCAGCTTACTTTTATTGATCACAGAAGAGCAGGGATTGAAATATGAGAGACAACCCTGAACTGGATTCTTCTTTAGCTATTGATTATATCCAGAACAGACAGCATTTCACAATGATCCAAGTTTTTATTTTATCCTTTTTTTGTGTGTGTGTGTGTGTGTGTCTGGCTCCTCGCCTGTCTTTCAGGTGCAGCTAGTAATACTCCGACTACCGTTATTTTAACAGACAATGCCTCATCTTAAGTCTCATTTTTAAGCTTCTTCTAAAAGTTGACGTCCAAAACTTATCTAGGATATGCTGACAGCAACCCCCACAACCTTTGTGCTCTTTTATCCACCCTCTCCTCACTCGTCAGCCGCCTTTAAAGCTTAGTTTAAGGAGGACATTTAATTTTGTTTCCATCATTTCAGAGGAGGTGTAGTCAGTGTGCTCAGGAGGAAGGGTATGGGTTTAAGGGGGTGGAGGGGTTGACTGCAGCACAGAGAGGACCATGGGAACAAGGAAACACAGCATGGCCAGGTACAACAACATTCTCTCGTTCCTTTCACAACACACACGCACTCATACAAATCTCTTCTTCCCTGCGTACAGGGTCTCAGCTCATCTCACGCCAGCTGTGTTTAAATCACTCCTGAGACGCAAACTGCACGGCCTAAATTTGAGACCAGCAATCAGTTTATTGTCCCGGGCTTTACCGTTATGAGGTGAGATGCAGAACTGCCTATGAGCTCAAGTTGTGTGTGATGGTTTAAATTGACCTTGGCTGGTAATAAAAGGTGAGTTCTAGTGCCAAGGTAATTAGAGAAAAAGTGCAGTATTACATAATGTCACATGAGTGTATGGTTTAACAATTAAAACATGATGGATCAATTTAGAAAGCACCTTAAATCAGGATTAAGTAACGTTTTATTTTGAAAAAAATAATCTTTCATCATATCCACTTTTTATTTAGTTCATGCCAGAGATAAGAACTGTATGTGTAGCCGGCGAGGTCCCTTCATCTTTAAAAGTGACTCTTTAGGGCCTGTTTAAGTTGAGCTGACAGATGTGGTTATTTGGGGACAGCTCATTGGCAAGTTTATTGCCAGAGTTCTTATTTTACTAGAGCCAAGCACATGTGCTTGTGACAGTGAGGGAAATCCTTTCGGAAGTCTGGCATACGGTTGAAATATAGGAGACTTAAGAGGACATAAAACCCGCCTGATGTTTATCACCAAAAAAATCTCCAGGAGTTTTGTCCAAGAACACAAGATGATAAAATGTGATTGAAACAGCGTTCATCTAAAAATAAAACCTGTTTTTAATTTAGCGTGTTGTCAGCAGGCTCTAAATATTTGATTTGCACTTGTCCTTAAATGTTTAGATGATCACATTTGCATTATTCAAATTAACAACTCTGAGCACAGTGTTAATGCATTCATTAATTTAAAGTTGCAAATTGATTTATTGGATTTAGTGGATGTTAGTGGGAGCTGTTCAATGCAGTAATTGTTTTTAGAGAAACAGTTTGTTGCATTAAACTTCTTTTATCTTTATGTTGTTATAAGCATATATGATAATATTGATAATATTTACATATTATCATACTCGTCATTAGGAAGTAATGTTAATGCACTGCTAGTGTTTGGGACCTTTATATTTCTTCTGTTAACACACACCCACACACACACATACGCACGCACGCACGCACGCACGCACACACACACACACACACACACACACACACACACACACACACACACACACACACACACAAACACATAGTTTGGTCAACACAGAGGGGAAGAGGTAGGGTGACTAAAGTCTCACATTTTAGAAAACAAAAAACAGCCGTGGTGTGTGTGTGTGTGTGTGTGTGTGTGTGTGTGTGTGTGTGTGTGTGCATGCATTGCGGAGGGATGTCTACATCTGACACACCCCCGGCCACCTGTAAAGTGTCTCTAAGGATCAGGTTTCTTTTGAACACATTTAAGACAGCATTTGCTTCCAATAGTTTACAGTTTGTGAAAATGCCTGTTCCGGAAGGCTGGACCGATGCATCTGAGTTTAGTTTTGCAGGACGATGTTTTATAAACCTCCCGTAGGGCTGCTGGACAGCCAAGGGAGAAGCAGTGCGTGCCTTTTAAGAGCCCCTGACGGGTTTAGTGAGCCACTTGGCTTTTTATTTTGGCTCAGTTCACTGCAGGCTGCTTGTACTTTACTGTGCCCCCTCTGTGCTGGCCTGGTGGTTGCAGATTAAGGACATGCAGAGCAAGAGTCACTCATTACACCAGGGTACACATGTTTATTATGTGTGGTGTTTTGTGTGTGTGTGTGTGTGTGTGTGTGTGTGTGTGTGTGTGTGTGTGTGTGTGTCTGCTTCCACATGTTAGTGTGTCAGAAACAGTGCTGATGAGTGACACTAGTTGCGGCCTGCTGGGTGTAGCTTCCAACTGATAAATGACTGCAGGGACCGTCTTTCTTTACCTGAACCTCAACATTTCCCCTGGAGAGCAGCTGCTGACAAATATTCTAACTTGAAAACCGAGCAGGCCTACAAGACAACCGTTTCATTCTAAATATGAGTTTAACCTGTTTAAAGTTACTCAAGTTCAAACAATAGCAGCTTTCAAATGATGAACAGGACTGTGCTGCTGTTCCCGCTTGTGTTTGGAGACTGTCCCTGGTGATTCTTCTCTCCCAGCAAACTAATATGTTTGAAGCTCAGGCTGCCATTGCCAAGCCTACGCCACAAGCTATTTCAAATGTGCAAAAAAATATTGATATTCCAAGCTTCTAAAAACAAAACAAACGAAAAAAAAAAAATCCAAGTCAATGTCCTCTGGAACAATTTCTGCCTCAGAACACTCAGAGATCACCTGGGACAAATGATTATTCTGCTACTTCTTCCATGCTCTCTCTTTAATATACACATAAGCACACATACACCATGTCTATAAAGTATCTCAAAATTATGAATCTATTTAAAGAATGAGGAAGGACTGCCTTCCTCATTCTTTGTACTCTTGTTCTCAAGAAGTTAAAGTGGTGGTTTCTTTTTTGCACTTCTGAGAATATTGGTTGGTGAACTAAATAATCAGCCAAATGATTTGAGTATATATTTGACAAAGCTACGGTTTGCTACAGAGAATATTTATATTTTTACAGGACTCCCCAGTGAAAGCAAACTGCAGTAAAGATGTTTCACCACAAGATGGACTTAAGGATGCATGAATTTGGGATGTATGGCAATAACAGCAAGAATAAACTACATGCTCCCCAACTTTTTCAAAAAAAGTTTTTCGTATTACACCCAAAATGTCTAGCAATATATAAATATCTCTCTATACTCTGAGGCAGACGAGTCCACAAGGGTGGGGCTATAGATGCTGGGAAGCGCCAAACAACTTGTGTATTAATTCTAGATATTTACTTTTGTTTGTTTTCACTGTGTTCAGGGCTCCATGGGAGCAATTTTTGCTGTGATGAAACTGAACAGCAGTCCCTGTGGAGTTCATTACAGGGAAAGAGTCAGTGCCCACCCCCACTGCTCCATGGCTGGCCAAGAGGGATTTGGAGGACCCAGAGGGATGGGTTAGTTTGGGTGGGTGGAGTGGAGGACACCTACAGAATGGGGTGAGGAAGTGGAGGGAGGGGGGTGACTCAAGGGATAAAAGAAAGAAGGAGACCATAAACACTCAGCTAATGACCTAAAACACACTAACAACACATCAGAAATTAATGGAACTGCACAAATGAAGACATTCAATCCTGGAGCAAATGGCAGAATATTGTCTTTCCTTAGAATGGGAGAAAGAAAACATACTGCCATTCTGAAGTTTGGGAGAGAAGACACAATATCTGTCCAGGCTATAATAATGTTGGCCTGTAAGCCTAAGAGCAGAAAAGAGTCAGCAAAAGAGAGAAAGAGCAGTAAAACATATGCTATATGCTTATTTAATGTTTCATGTCTTACATTTAAAGTCCTTATGAATTGTGACCAAAACCTTAAGAGCAGGGCTGTAATCACCTTGGGGGTGGGGGGATGGAGGGTAACACTGCCCATAAAGTGGGGCAACAGCACAACCGAAAGCGTCAAACTGCATTCGAAGATCTGTAAACAAGATTGTGTATCCAAGTTGTGCCATTTAAGATATTTTCTATATTCCCCTGTTTTGGAAAACTGCTTTAACTCACACAGGTTTTGATAATGAACTGTCATAAGCCCCTGTCACATGCACTGCAACCCTAAAATGATCTAGACCTTACTTGCAGGAGCTGTATGTGAGAATGTTGAACAGTTGGACTGGACATTAAACAGACTTTATCCTGCCAGCTCCCTAGTACAAAGTCCGTGTAATGTCCGATTGAGCCCACGTGTAAATAGAGCAGGTCACTGTCCAGAGAATTCAGAGTGACCGTGTTGACGTAATGATGACGTTTTTATCATGTGGCTCACTCGAAACTGGAAGAAAACAAACATCCGAAGATGAAAAAGAAGGGTGATTTACACAAAGATGGCAACGAAAAAGTCTAACTGGAGAGACAAGATTCTGGTACTTCTGTCGGTAAGGGCAGACAACGAAATCGTCAGACAAATTCAAGGAATGGTAAAAGACTCGTTGTTTATGACCAAATTACGAACTGGCAAGGCGGCTGCGGTGCCTCCTGCACGCTCTACCCAGCGCCACCCTATGACATGTGATGATCACATCTGTCTAGGTTCCAGACCTTGTCTACCTTGGAATCAGGACATCCCCAAAGGGTTTGGTCTTTTAAATGTTGATGTAGACAATAAATTGCCAAATTAACAAAGTCTTCACCTTCCTTCTCTCCCTGAATCATCTGGAGCAAATACAGTATGAGATTGTCAGTGACTGTGCATCTATTGATCTATATCAGGTATCATAGTTTTCCAAAAAATCACACTATTCTCACTCACATCCGCTAAGTCACGTGTCCCTGTCTTTGCAACAATATCTTTTAAAGCTATAGTGCATAGTTTCTGTCTCCCCCATGAGAAATTCTAAGTAATGACAACAACGCTGTCGGCGTGTCCACATAATACAAGCCTTACGTGATCGAACACGTGCCCCAACCCCTTCCCACGCAGTTGCTAGTAGCCGAGGAGGACACCGAGGATTAAAAAAACATGATGGACTCTTCAGAACAGAAAATTATCTTCACTTGTGTTTCTGCATGGGAAAGTCACCTGACGACACAATCTTCTGAACATAGCCAAACTGAGAAATACAGAGAGAGTTGTGTGGAGCTGATAGTCTTGATTAGCTTTGTAACAATGTATTTATGTCCCTGTGCTGTTCAACACAAACAAAAACTGACCTGATCTAATTCAAACAGTGTGATTCTCACATAGATACATGTGTTCTTTTCTAATTTTAGTGGGACCTATAAGCTTAATTTAACAACACCCACATAAACACCTAGCATAATAATAGTCTAACAATAAAATAATAATAATAATAATAATAATATAGTAGTACATAGTAGAACGTTTATGTACTGTTTACTGTTACACATTTCTATAATTCAAATCCAAAATGATGCAGACTTAAACACAAATTTGAAATAAAGATGTATACCATTTAATTAAATATTTTTTTAATACACTTTGGCAGGAGAGACAAGTGACTTGTGAGGAGTCACACAGAAAAGGACAGACAGAGAATAGAGGGTGAAATCCGTCCTTTATTCTCTAAGATTTCGCACTACCTCTAATTACTGTAAAGAGGAAATACAACTTCTTTATTGGTGCACGCATATCTTCTCTTGGTCCCCACTGTGACATGCACCATAACTCCTGGTTAAGGCTGGTCTCTGTGGTCTCTGAGATCATCGCTATGTACAGCCTGTTCTCATGAACCATACGTTCGAAAAGCTACGAAAAGATAAGCATTGTAATTTGTATGATTTCCATGTTTTTTTTTGCTGTGCGCACCACATTGACTGCTTCTGTACAAGAACGCGGCTGGCCGCATAGGGAGGTGGTCGGGGGGTTGGTGTTAACACACAGGACTTTCACTGTTCTTTTTTCTTTTTTTCCTTAATACAAACCACAAACTTAACCCTAACCCACTTAACTAGTCATTTCGGTACCTTAACTTAACTTTTGTTGCTGCATAATGCTCACTTTTTCTTGCCTAAACTTAACCGTAATCTCTGCCGAAATGACTGGCAGCTCACGGTGCTCTGTACCCGGCGCACAGTCACCTATTCTCTGGTAACTGAACCACCAACTACCGCTGACCTGACGGAGCACCATTCGGAGCATCGCTGATGTCACAGAGCTCTGTAGCGGCTAAACACATCAACTTACAGCGAAATTCCACCAACTGCGGAATGGCTCCGCTGCGTGTCGGCTCCGTGCTCCGCCGTCCTTCAAATCCGGATTTGTTGCGTAATGGCTGCGGCCATGATTGACAGCTGTAGTCACGAGGACCCACAGGATCTCGCAAATTCACGTAGAATAGAACCACAAAACCAACAACAGTTTGATTCCATCCAGAGGAGTATAGGGGAAACAACTCTGTGCTGCGTTTTCAAGGTGTAGTGCAGGGAAATATGATCCGCCGTGAGCATGGTGTATTTTATTTTGAAAATTAACCAGATGTTTTATTTTGTTTCTGTGCTCGACTTCCTGTCCCAAAAATAGAAGCTCTGCGTATCTGCTCCGGAGGGCTGCGATCGCCGGAGCTGGGACAGAGTCAGGACGCAGCCGTTCTGCAGTCAGTGAAAATACACACATTGACTTTAATGGAAACCTATTGACTCCGCCGCCGTTCCAGATCGGATCCGCAGACGTTACGCAGTTGGTGGAAATTACCCGTAACTGCCACTGATATGACAAGCTGTGACGGAGGACTGTAGCCACGTCACAAAGCTCTGTAGCAGCATAAACTGCTAGCAACTGCCGCTCTCTGTAGCACAGAGCTCTGTAGCTGATAGTGTGCATAACTTTTCGTACGATATCATACAAACCCGTTCATGAACATGCGTTGCAGTGTAATTCTCTAGAACAGTTAGTCCGATGGATTTCAAACTTGACAGGTGTCTTGCTAGGGGCACGAGTAAGTGTGACGTTGTTTGGATTAGAAATGCAAAAGATATTGTTAAATATATATCGGTAAAAGAAGCACACATTAGCTGCTTTCCAACCGGAGGGATTTTTGCAGTTCCTAGAACATAAAATTCCTAGAACCCTTTTTTTTTCGTGTTCCGACTGGACCAATTTGGGGATTATTAAGTCCCTCTGGCCGCAGTTCCTGTAACTCTTTTAGCTCATACTTCAGGGCTGGGTCTTTTCTCTTTTCCCTTTTCAGTATATGAACCTAGGTCAACGAGAGTCAGGTTTCTGGTACAGACAGACCAACAACGGGACAATTTTAACAATTTTCGCCATCTTATTAATCACTAATTTCACTTCTGACAACGTTTTAGGCGAGAAATTAACTGTTTAGATTTCGAATATAGGCAGTCTTGCGAAAATTGAATTGCTTCAAAGTTTTTGGAGTTGAGAAGCTCCATGAAGGGAGGCGACAGCCAGCAGGCGCCTGCCCCGGCCGCTAGCTCGTCGTGCGGCCAGTCATGCTCGGAGACCCCGCTGTAAGCTGGAGGTCTCTCAGACCGGTCTCCTAAATAAGAGGCTTTTATTTCGCTGTTGGCGGTTCGTTTGTTTAAATATCACAATATATGTCCATCATAAGATTAACGGGAACCTGTGGTTAACTGTCTTTTCGGAGTTAAACTCCACAAGCGTGTCCTGCGGCTGGCCGGCCGTCTCTCACACACACACACACACACACACACACACACACACACAGTCACACACACCCACACACACACGCACACACGTCCGCAGCGCAGCAGGCAGAGGCGGGGGAGAGAGAGATACCCGTTTCTCTTCGGGAGACTTGTTTCAATTATGACAAATATGCTATATACATTAGATTTAGTATTTAGTTCATACTTTTTTTGGTGTATTTGTTTTCGGATTTTGCATCACTCCCTTACCCCTCCTACCAGTCCCTATGGCCACTTGGCCAGTGTGAATGCAATTGGAAAAAATGGTTTTGGGGGAGAGTAGTTAGTAGATCTGTTTAGAAGTGGACTTTTCCTATAACTACGTTCCTGTAACTACTTGGTCGGAAAGCGGCTATTGGCTTTTGCCGCTCTAGCTCCTGGCCACTCCCCCTCTCACACTGCACACTGACTGAGCTTTGGCAGCTAAAATGTGAAATACACCTCAGACTCACAAAAATGAGCAAAGTAGCACTACTTTGGACTGTCTTTGACTTTGAATAAACAAATGACAATTCCCAAATTCAAGGACGTTTCAGAATCCCACACGTGCAAAGCACAACCAGCTACAGAGTTTTTTGTGGCAGACAGAGCGTGATGCCACTTATAGGCAGGCTACCAGACACTGTTTTTGAGTCACATCGTTGGCCGTGTTTTGGGGGCGTGTTTGGTGGGATGGTAACTTGCACGCCACATGCAGAACGCTTTACAATAGCGGGGGAGGGGTGTTGCCGCCTTTGACTCTTTTCCTGCTTCCAACGTTAGCTACATGATTGCTGGATATACCAAACTTACTTTTCTTCACTTTCCTGGAGCACGAGCAGATAGCTGAAAGGAACATTGTGACTGTTATGTGGAATAAGGTTGGCGAAATAAAGGCGCTACGCTTTTCCGTGTCTATTTTTTCGCTAAGAGGAAACTCAACAAAAAGCCATTTGCCAACACTATATAATATCAAACAAAAGCCAGACACTATAGTATTAAGTTGCTGTGAGCTGTAGCCTACATTCACCACTTCTAACCAGAGGCAGAATATAGTAATCTCAGAGATTATTCCTTCACAGCGCTGTGCAATGCGAGAAAATCTCAGAGCTGAACCGGGCAGACACATCAGTTTTCATCAGACTCACCCCAGGTTAATTAAGTATACTGCTAACTAATAACGTTACCGTCACCAAAATACCCCCGCGAATCAAATCCCCTACTTCACCGTTAACCGTCAACCATTAAATCTGTATGGAAATTAACACCTCTGCTGAAGTGTTAAATTCGTTAACGATCATACGACACGAGACAACACCGTCTCTCTCTCTCTGTGCACACACACACACACACACAGTCCGGTTCTGGTGGTTGATTAACGCAGATATCTGCTAATTAGCTCTCATAACGGGCCGGGTGGGTAGCACACTGCGCCTTGAGTCCATGAGGCTAATGTCTGATTACTCCACATTGATATTTTGTGATTTCAGTCTGAATCTGCAACGTTCTCTGTCAGGTAAATCAGTAAGTTAGTAGTCAGGTATACAGGGGAGTTGCATATGAAGTGGTTTGGGGCCCTTCTGTAAGTAATTTTGGGGTACAATTTGGTTTTGATGAATTCTACAAGCAGGAATACCACAGGCCAAGCAATCGGCCCGTTCCAAACAGGCACATTTTCAACGGGCACTGCACTAGTTATTTCAAATAAAATGAAAACTGCTGAGGAATTTCCTATGGATAATTCATAAAATACAAGCGTTTGGTATTCTGGTAGTTTTCATTGAGTGCATTTTCCAGCAAATCAACAGTCTGATTATCATTTTTATGTTTAACAGATAACCCTTCCTATAATTACAATCATTTTATATAAGGTTTACTGTAGCTTGATTTATCAATAAATCAATGGATGTAGATTTACACACGTTAAACAAACATGAAGACAGTACAATCTCTCTGTTGAACACAGACTATACAATTTTAGCTAAAGTACTGGCTCGCCATTTAGAGGACGCTCTGCCTAGTATTATATCACCAGACCAGACAGGTTTTGTCTTTTTATATTATCCGACGCCTGTTTAACGTCATGTACTCTCCCTGCCAAAATGTGTCAAAATGGCTTCTCTCCATGGATGCCGAGAAGGCATTTGACAAAGTAGAGTGGGACTACCTTTTTGACATCTTGGGGAGATTTGGATTCAGGTCAACGTTCATATCTTGGATCAAACTACTGTACACTAGCCCCTCAGCTATGGTCCTGATGAATAATCTGTACTCTAAGCCTTTCGATTTGCCCTGTGGAACTCGCCTGGCTCTAGCTGTTGATGTAATCAATGTAATAGATGTAATCATTCCATACTGGGCATAAAAAGAGGGAACACGGAACATAAGATTTCCCTTTATGCCGATGATCTCCTCCTCTATGTTTCTCATGCTGAAACTTCGATCCCCTTAATTCTTGATGTGCTGCAATGCTTTGGGGAGATCTCTGGATATAAATTAAACCTGCACAAAGTGAGTAGTTGCCACTAAATTTAGATAGTTCAACACTCGAGGACATCAGGTTACCTTTTACGTAAAAATAACTTTGGACAGCTTCACTTACCTTGAAGTCACAGTAACAAAGAATTTTACAGACCTCTTTAAGCTAAACTTTGGAAAACTGATAACACAAACTAGACAGGACTTGGCTAATTGGTCTCTCCTTCTAATCTCGCTTATAGGCAGAGTTAACGCAATTAAGATGGCTGTGATTCCCAAATACTTGTATCTGTTTCAGTGTCTGCCCGTATTTATCCCTGTTGGTTATTACAAATAGCTAGACTCAATAATTTCATCATATATTTGGAACGGCAAGCCACCTCGCTTGTTCAAAGACTACCTGCAAAGAGCAAAACGTGTTGGAGGTATGGCCCTTCCGAATTTCCGATTTTATTATTGGGCATCCAATTTGCACTGTATGTCATACTGGACACATCATCACTTAGACAAAAACTGCCCTACCTGGGTTAAGATGGAGACGGATACCTGTTAGCTCTGTTTCTTTACCTGCTTTAATTGGCACGTCACTGCTCTTATCATTGAACATGTGTAATACTAATACTGTGGTCAGCCACTCTCTTAGCATCTATTCACAATTCAGAAAACATTTCAACTTGCAAGATACATGTATTTCTAGCCCAGTGGCATTCAATCACATTTTCCCACCCTCAATACACAATACCGCATTCAACATGTGGCATGGGAGGGGCTTGAAATGCTTCAATGACCTCTTTATAGAAAATCAATTTGCCTCTTTTGAACAGCTTCTAGAGAAATGTAATATACCTAATTCCCATTTTTTCAGATATTTACAGATTAAGCATTATATTAAGGGAGTTTTTCCACAGTTTCCCAACAAACGATCTAACGGAATTATTGATGCCATCATGTCCTTCAAGCCTTGAAATAAGGGTGTAATTTTAGACTGCCTTTCCTTGTCTAAAATCCAAATTGCGTGGGAACAGGAGCTTCAAGCAACAATTGATGAGGAGACCTGGGCTAAGATATTGGGAAGAGTTCACTCCTCATCTACAGTATGTGTGCTCAACACTCTCTGATTCAATTTAAAGTGGTCCACCGAGTGCATCTCTCCAAAGCCAAACTAGCTAAAATATACACACAAGTCGACCCTATATGTGATAGATGTAAGTCTGCGGATGCGACACTGATTCATATGTTCTGGCTCTGCCCCAACATTGAGGGTTATTGGAGGGGTATTTTCGAGGCTCTCTCTACAATTTTAGCAGTCACAATTGATCCAGACACTCTTCTATCATTGTTTGGAATTGTTCCTGAGGGGATACGGTTACTTGCTGGGGGCCATACAGTAGTTGCCTTTACTATCCTTCTTGCACGCCGCCTGATACTTTTGAAGTGGAAGGATGCTGCCCCGCCCTCAGTCTCCCACTGGATAAGGGATGTGTTGTCTAATCTGAAGCTTGAAAAAATAAGATGCACGCTTTAGAAATTTATCAAAGTGTGGAGATCTTTTTTTACTTTTTCCGATAAACCCTCCACACTGGTACAGGAATAAATATTATATAATATAATGATCATGTCGGACCAGACGTGCTGCCTCTGGTTCACCGCTTATAGTGCCTTAATGACTTTTCATATTTCAACTTCACGGTGCAAAACAAAGTGCTTTGTGTTCTTCCGTTGTACGTTGTGAGATTTTTGCATACTATGTTGCACATTCCTATATTAACCAGAGTCTCATTACCGAGTGACAGCAGGGTGGTTGGGTATGTTAGATGTGGGGTGGGAATGTTGTTTTTTTGTTCTATGTATATTGTAAAATTTAATAAAAAGAAAGAAGAAAAAAAACATGAAGCCCATCAGGCCAACAGAAAAGGTGTACAATTGGATAATTTGGCTAAAACACTTAACTATATACTTAAAACCTTGATTAAATATTTATGCAAGGAGGGTTAAAATCAGGGGCAACTGGATTTGGTGAAAGCTGATTGGAGACGTTTTGTCTCTCATCTGAGTTCTGACTGAACTGTAGGGAAACCCAGCTATTTAACCTCTGTGGGGTCGTTGTCATTGATGATCGATACCACTTTGTCCATTAGTAATCCTGGCTGGCTCTTATGTAAAATGTTGTTTTGGTCTTGGAGAAAACCAAGGCCAAGTCTGAACGGCCATCATTGTCTTCAAGCAGTTTTAACCAAGTCCAGTTGCCCTTGATTTTAACCATCCTTGAATAACTATGCCCTGGATGACTGAGAACCTTTACAGACATCTTAATGAAATAGCTTCAACATATACACTTAGTGGCCCCTTTATTGGGTATTTGTACACTGTAATGCAATCCAATACAACTTATCTGCCATAAAGTCTACTTGTATGATGCCTATAATGTTCACACTGATAACATTGGCATAGAGGTGTTCACTCAATTATTCAATTATGTTTTAGCATTGCTGTTTATTACTATATATATCATAATTACAGTGTGCTGGACTGCATAATATTGAGAGGTGTTTCTAATATTCTGCCCCCTTATATAGTAAATGGGAGCATAGATCACTAAACATCAACTATTTATATACTGTCTGTTAATTTGACATGAAACTGAGTCTGAAAGAAGTACACTGAGCAAGTGTCTAAAAGCCTCATATAGACTACTAAACCGTACTGCTGGAAACATAAGCCAAATACATTAGCATGAACATATTAAAATATGTTAAGGAAGAGATGTGAGTTTTAGATATTAGAGGATTTCCTGTTCGCAGCGGCATCGCATGACCTCAGAGTTGAGGTTTAAGGTATGGGGAACTAGTCAGACAGCAAAACGCATATAACTTGAGAAATAGTTAAATAAATAAATAAATAAATACAACTTCCTTTTTGGCATGTGAATATATATATATATATATATATATATATATATATATATATATATATATATGTGATAACCCTGTGTGCTGACTATACTGTATGGTGTGTGGCTGTACACACCCTAACTCTTGGAAATGGCAGGTCTCTGTGGTCTCAAGATCCTGCTGGTCTGTGCTGGGATCATCATTTTGGCCAACTGTAAGTAACCAACCTCAACGCCAACGTATGGGCTTTTTTGTTTTTAAATAAGAGTTTTCAAGATGTAAAAAAGCAGATATAAAACAGTAACAATAGCCAGCATAGATGATGGAGTTTATTAATGAATAACTTTTTTGTTGTTGTAGGGTACGGTTGGTAAGCAGGTTATTGTTTAAATGAGAAAAAGGTAAACATTCAAACTTTGTTTTTGAATATTACAAAAATCAATCACAAGTACTTACATTATTTTAGATCAGTATATTTTCCAGTTCAACATTGCTTTATTAAGATCCAACAGTCTCAAAACAGTTGAAAATACTTTATCTGAGCACACCACTCTAAAATCTGTGAAACTAAAATGGCACTTGAAGGGCTCATACCTCCGCCAATCTCTATGTTAACGGGAAAAATAATTGGTGTATCCGCCCCGGGATTTGGATCCACTTCAAAATGTAATGGCTTCTTCCTTGGCCCATGCTACACCCTTCAACCATGCAAGTTTAATGAAAATCTGGCAAGTGGTTTTTCCATAATCCTGCTGACAGACAGACAAACATACCAACCTGAAAACATAACTTCCTTGACAGAGGTAACATTGATTAAGATATTGTCTTCAGAATAAAAACATGCCTTTTACGCGACTTAAAATTCACTAACTTGCAGTATTTAGGTTCTAAGGTGGCCTGTTTAACAAATGCAACTGTTTTGTGTGTTTGAAATAGTGTAACACAGTTGGGAAATTTGTTATAGATTGTGATAAAACTATATTTGAAGACAACACAAGATGTCTTCACAAGATGAACTCCAGTCTGCATGAAAAACGTTATTATCATTAATACCTGTCAGTGGTCTACTCTCCATTATTAAAACATATTTTAGAGAATCAAAATAAAGGCTACAATTGATTTAAAACACAAATATGGATTAACTTTTGCATTAGGACCAAGCTTTATGCTGACAGGAAAATTATTCATTTTTCATTCATATTAATTTTAATCAATTAATTATTAATAAGCACTGCATTACAAAAATATACCATTTATTCCTAAATACTGTAAGTGAACATTACATATTACATTTAGCACCATGTATCTAAAGTATTTCCTATTTCAGGAACTAATTATTTGTTACTAGGTTTGTGCAGTCAACAGCTACATCTGCCTCCATATAATTTGTAGCTTAGTAGACATCCATACATTAATACATGCATTATCTCTACGTATAAGGTGCTTTAGATATTGACTGATGAAGATATGTTTTCTAAATGTAATTGCATTTTCTTGCCAATTCTGAATTTCAACTCAACATCCCAAGCTCTATCAATAGTAAATACCAAATGGAGTGATAGGAAGATAATCTATAGAATGTGTGTAATCAGTAAGACAGAAGAAGGTCTTCAAAGAGTAAAAGCATATCAGACTGATATACTGGATATAACTGCAAAACTCGTCCGCAGTGTCAAACATGATTTCATTACCTCAGATATATAGGCATGCTGTGATAAAACTGTGTTATTTATACATTTAAAGTATTTTTACTTGAAGGTGACCACGATTGCATCTCTCAAACCTTTCACTGAAACAATTCAGTCACCACAAAGTATAAAGTGGTAAAATGTCAGAGTGCAGAGAGCAAGCATCTCTGCTCGATATAGTGAAACAAGAGCGCGCCAAACCACATCCTGAGACTCATTGTTGGACTGCCCTCCCATAAACTCATTACTCATTGCTCACTGCTATTATTATAAAGAACAAATGGACAAAACAGCTAAGACGTGTTTACAGAAAATCCATTCTTAAAATCAGGATTGTAGTGCACACACAGCCAAACTCAAACACATTTTCTCTATTTACAGGCCAAGATGGAGATCAACCTGCAGGTCAACCAAATATAGCACAAGGTGCAAATACAACAGGTGAGTGGCAATATATAAATATAACATTCAATTGCCATTATAATGAATAAAAATGTTAATTCTAATTAAGTGGCTGTGCTGGTGCAATACCTTCACCTCAGCCTCCCTCTACCTCTCACTCTCTCATCTCTTCATGGATGCAGCAGCCCCAGATTTAGCAGAACATCATAGAATGAATTAACTCTTCAAATTGAAATAATGTGCTCTATGCACAATGAGTGACATAAATATATTTTTGTCACTCTTATTAAGTAGTTCAGTTGACATTGGCCTCCATTTTAGTGACCTGGCTCACCCAAGGTTTTAATTGCAGACGTCAATTAACAATTCCAAAGTTAACTACATGTGGAAACCTAACACTCAGAAATCCTTTGGTGGAGGAATGTGGGGCCACAGTTATCCTTACCTACAGACAGTTATTGTATGCATGTATAAAACATGTATATTGCACTGAACATTTTACTTTGCCAAAGCAGTTGCTACGTTTTAGACAGAATTGAACCCAAATGCAGACAACAACGCAGAGCCGGAGAAGATTTAACAGGTTTATTACAATGTTCAATGTTCCAGGTTTTCAGAAAAGGGGAGAACAAGTCCAGGTCCACAGAGGGGTACAGGTCCAGGGGTTCTGAGCAGGAATAGTGCCGTATAGTCCAAGTGTCTGTGTTGAGTCCTTTGTAAGGTCCAGTTGTGGCAGGCAGGATAGGTGGGTGACAGGAGTGAAGTGGAGGCAGGAGTCAGGTTCCAATATACTGAAGCACAAGAAAAAACAATCAGGACAGATCAAAAAACACAAACAGTAATACTAGCAGGTTGAGTCAGCAGTGAGACTAACATGGTCACCTTGACCATGATCTGACGATGAGTGGCAAGTTTGACCGGGTATTTAAACTTGAGGTGATGGTGAATGAGCTGCAGCTGGAACCCTGACTCCCACACACCAGACTTCACTCCTGCAATTAAGACAGAGGGGAGGGGGAGAGCAGAGAGCTACCTAGCAGCAGCAGCAGCAGGCCTAACAGCAGTATTAAACGCTTCTGTATATGGTGTGCAACTAATCTGCAAGGGTGATTTTAATTTATATTTTTCATAAGTCCAATGCAGGAAATAGTGTGACATTCATATAGTGCATGGGGAGGAAAGGGCCTTTTTCAGGTCTAACTTTACTCACTTGTATTCTCCCATTATTTCTTAAGTAACTTGCCTTTAAGCTGGGCTAAAGCATACTAACTATAACTGGGTTTATAGCATTTATACTTTTGAGGGCATAAAATTAGACCCTCCAATCATGGGAAAATATTCCAATAAGGGTACATAGTGTTTGAGCATATTATATGTATTAAGTCATATACAATGATCCCTTGCTTGCTCAACCAATGCAATGTATTCACATTTTTGCTTCTGTGTCTGAAGTGTCTGCAAAGTGAGTTAAGAACAAGCCAGATGTCTATACTGATGTTACTCTACAGGTTGTTTGTCAAGTTTTACTGTATCTGAACAGAGAAAAAATTGAACGTGACATTCTCTGGAAAATTTGAAAAAAGTTGTTCCGTCTTATCCACTGATCCTGGCTTTATAGAAATAAACTGTCCTGAGTTGGAGTGAGAAAGCTATAGAAACTTGTCATCAAAGTTAAGGTGGTCAAACTTGTCTTTCAAATCAGGCTGAGTCCTCATCAACTCTGGTTTAATAATAGTCATTGTAATGTCTCTGTGAAGAAGCTAAGCTAGGTAGGTTGATGCTACACTACAGGTAATGCTTATTCCAACTCCATTTCCACTATTCTAGCTGCAGAGTCCTACTGAGGACGTCCAGCTGATACTACCTTTCCTTCTCTGAATATAAATGTGCTCTGCGCAGTGCTACTATGGCCTTATTACCTCTTCTTTTCTTGTTAAAACAAAGACATACACAAATGACGGGAAGGATTGACAAGTAGCAACAGCACCTTTGTAACAAAAAGAAACAGGATGTATGTGGTCATCATTGTTTACATGTAGCACCCTTGATGAAGTAAGAATTAGCATTGTGATATTGTGTTTGGCCTGAATTTTGTTTTCTTGGAACACGTGTTTCAGCACTCTCACCTCCACGCACCTCCCAAAATTCTATTATATTATATTATATTATATCAGGTAAGACTATTGGCACTAAAGTATTTCTACTTGAAGGTGACCTCCAGCTTTCTTTACATCTTACAGCCACTCCTGCTCCTCCTGCAAGCACCTTACCCTCACCTTCACCCTCACCCTCAACCACACCCTCAACCACACCAAAATTAGACTCTCAGGCAAACACCACTCAATCCCAGACTTCACCTCCAATCACCATTTCCATCACTACAGTGACTCCCACTAAAGGTTGGAATTTTGTCGTTTACAAGTTCTCCATTTGTTCTGTGATTAGACTCTGTTAGTATAGACGACAGTTACTAACACTAGCACTGCTAAGGAGTAGGTTACAAGAAATACAAAATACAGACACTTGCAAGTTTCTTTGGAAGAGTATTTTAAAGTTTTTTCATCATATATTAATATTGTGTTGTTTTCCTTTTCTAATCTCATTTGAACGTGTTCTCCAGCCACCACACCAGCCCCTCCACAGTGTGAGTATCAACATTATTTTTCAAGATATAATACTTTACATACTTCATCTTTACACTCATCTCAATAAACACAAGTTAGTAATTATATTGGTATTTCTCTCCAGCTATTAAAGTAGATTTGTACAGGGAGTGTCCAGAGTGTTTGAAATCTAAGGAGTACGTTCAACATCTACATGGAGAAACTGTCTGAGATTCAAAGATCATCATGTGGTTTATATTAACTAGAAGATAACTTAGTGATGTACTGTAGTTTATAACTCTGTTGATTTTGTGTGCAGGTTCTTACACTGTCAAAGCCATCAGGTTTGGCTTCCAGATTGACATGATGACCTCTACTACTGGCAACTACACAATAAACATTAAAGAAAAGGGACGACCAAAGACTGAAGAAAGATCCACCGTTCATTCCTTCATTCAAAACTCCAAACATGAAATCAAAGACCTGAAGCCCTGTACTGAATATGAGCATAATGTGACATTTATTGATAGTGCTGGCAATGTAACATCCTGTAACAACACTGAAAATAAAACACAGACAATTACAATAAGTGAGTAAAGAAAATTTATACTGTTGAATTTCATCTTACTTTCTTTTAAATTTAAGAAATGAGACAGACAGATTTCATTTAACTTGTGTTTTTCAGGTGAAGGTGACATTAGTGAAGGCAGCTGCAAGCCTGGATACGTTTGTTACCGGAGTGATTGGGACATCAGCTCTTCACTATTTTCATCAAATAATATTCCAGCTGAGAAATGCACAAATGATAGTACATTTTTCTGTATCAAACCTCGTTACGATGACATTTGCACAGATTTGACTACAACCTTCACTTCAGAAACCTGTTTGAGTTCCTTTAACCTCACCAGAAGCATCACTGTTGGTATGTACAGTAGAGTCCTCACGTATTTTGAATTACATGTGGTGCAGACCTTATTTCATCATGTTTAATGTATATGCTGCTTTATTTTTTCACAGATTCCTTAGATCCTGAAATAAATCAGACGTTTCTAAATGAACTTCCTGTAAAAATAGAATCAATAAAACCAAAATTACCTCCAAACTGCAACCATCTCACCATTGATTACACCTGTCGGGGTAAGTTGAAAGACTAGAAGTAAAAAAAATGTGTCTGTCACCAACATTATGAATGGAATTATACGGGAATAGGTAGAGGCAATTTGCCACATTAGATGCTCACACTGTGGTTAGACTAATAGAAATGACGATGAAAATCAGTTTTACTTTAAACTGAATCGCAATCGTCTTTTGGTGTAAGATGAAGTCAAGGAAATGCTTTGTGCACTCTGTGAGTCAGTTGAATAGCATATTTATTTGTGTATTTATTTGCTTGAAAGTGTCCACATTGGAATCTAAAAACAAAAGATAAGTGCTCATTAGCACCAAGATAGAATTGCCAGTTATTGAAGAAATGCTGTCATCCTTGTGTCTCCTCAGAAAATGGAAACAATCACACCAAGGAGCTGTCTGAGCTGGAGCCCTTCACAGAATACAGCTGTAATGGTCAGATCAAGGAAAACAACGTCACCATTAAAAACACATCTACTTTCAACTTCAGGGTTGACTGTGGTATGCTAATATTCATTTCACCTCAGTGCAATGATACAAAAAAATAAAGATAACTGCTCCAGATCCTCAGTCCTCAGTGTTACAGATTTCTGATGTGTTCCAACAGATCTTACAATAAATTACATAAAGGAGAGTGCAACCAATACCACTAGTACCTCCATTTATCTGAGATGGAGCACGACCAGTAAGAACTGTCAAGATGTCCTTCCTAATCTTCAGAAGCTTTCTTACGACTGCAGTTGTACTCCCTCAAATAAGAAACACAGAAGTACAAGTAAGTACAGTTATTTAAAATAACCTTGCAGTAATGCACTTTTGGAGATTATTTACTGGTCACTTAACCTAAATAATGAAATATACTGTGGACATTTGAATCATCCACTCTGCTGCATGCTAACACTTTAGCATGCTAAATGATGCTAGGTGTAGATAACCTGAGATTGGTGAAGATGTGACATGACATGAAATATGATACATAAATAACATTGGATTGTCAGAGTTTGATATCCTTGTTTCCATAAAAAGTAAACAAGGTCAAAAAATGTTAACAGCTACAAATTGCTGCATGGTAAATGATTAGCACCTGGTTGTTATCTTAAGATCCTTTATTAGTCCCACAGCAGGGGATTGATTGATTGATTGATTTCGTTTCATTTCCATTTTCTTGCCACTAAATGGGAAAGTTGTCTTTGTTGTCTTGTTATTAATGTTACTAATTGTTACTAATGAAACTATGTTGCCGTTCCAGCTAACAAACTACCATCAGGAGGAACATGTAATATTACTGGACTGGAACCATTCCAAGTCTATACCTGTGTAGTCCAACCCAAATACAACGACAAGAAAGTTCCCGAACAAAAGAAGAGAGTTACAGAGGAGACTAAGAGTGGAAGTAAGTGTCTACAAATGTTTATTTCGGGTTCCCTTCTGGTGCCCCCACTGCATGCAGCTGGTGCCCTTTTTGTTCCACCACTGACAGTCAACAGGTTGACTAAGGTTGTGTTTTTCACATATTGTTAAATATCCAGATTGGACAACTGTGTGTAAAGTAAACATTTTTATGAAACACAGTTTTAACATCATATAGCGTTGGAACTGTTTCAGTCTGTGAGGCGCTGTGACTCGAAAAGCTCCTGTACAAGAAATGTAGTTACTAAATGAGATTAGAACATTAATCCAAGATTTACTATAATCATTTATTTAATTATTATTTAAGCTAATTATAGTAATTTTAATTTTAGATGTTATTTGTTCTATTCATCATCATTATATAAATTATGTAATTGATCCGATTGTTTATTTATTTAGTCTTTTATTTAACAGATGGCGTTAAATGCTGATAATTATTCCTTGATACCAATACACCTCATGTATAGGAACATTACTCTTCAAGTCATTATAATGAATAATGAATACATGTCAATGTAGTACAGTGGTTATTGTCCGTGTTATTCTCTTTTACTAGACGAGAAATCTACCAGCTTCATTCAGTTCTGACCTGACTAATGAATTTAAAAAAAAAACTTTGAAATGATTTTTTTTTCTTTATATACTTGTTCTTCCATTTACTTTTGTGTCTACATGTCATCTTATAATTATATTGTTTCCTGCTTTAACACCTACAGTTTCCATTTTATGTTCATAGCTTCATTGTAAGAATGACTGTCTTTAATTTAAACATGTTCTATATGTGACGTACATTTCCAGGATAAGCCTGACATCGCACCCAATGTCAGGAACTAGTAGGAGCAAATTACGTTTAACCGTGTATCTAGCTAATTTAAATTGTTCCAGTTACTGTATTGTGTGAACAGTTAACTTCATTTAATATTGTATGTGGCGTTTTCTTTTGCTAGGTGCAAATGTTCCACCAAAACAAGTTCTTTCCCGACCCTATTTTGCAGAGCCACCGTTGCTGCGTCCAGGGCTTAGCGCTGCCCAAGTCAATTGTGATTGGTTTAAAGAAATACCCAACAACCCACAGCGTTTCTTTCTCCTATCCCAGAATGTATGTGTGGTGTAGCCAGATCTTACTCCACAGGGCTGTAGAGATAGGTTGGGCAATGTGAGATTGGTTTAAATGGAACTAAAAAGTTGAATTTAAAGTCAGTTTGTGTTGATTCCAGCGGCCGCTTTGGACAAAAGCAGAAGTGTTTTAAGCGTTGTTGCATTTCAAGTGTTACATACGGTAACTTAGCCTACTTTGTATCGTGAGCTAAACCGGGTATCACTGTCACGAGCCAAAGCGTTAAGAGTTTGTTGTAGCAACTAATGTAATAATAATATTAATAACTTAGATTTATAAAGCGCATTTCATGAAATCCAAGCAGCTTTACACAAGTACAGGAGGACAAGGGAAAAGAAAAACAGTGGGCCAACACAAACTATTTACTGAAAATAAATAAAAACAGGCGCTAAATAGAAGGGGGACGTAATTTAACGTTGGCTACTGACTCACAACCACATCGCGCATTGTAAAGTTATTTTATGAATGAAATAGACATATTACATAGGTTACCTGAGGGCCAATTTGGGGTGGGTTTTGAATAATTTACAATCCCGTAACTGTCTCCATCTGTTGAAAGGCCCAACCGTGCTCTGTCACTTTCCCTTTCAGCTTTTATTTGTTCTTTGTTTAACTTTTTTTTCTGTGATGGTCCTGCCCCAGTATCAGTCATAAACACACCAGATAACTTCTACAATTAAAGTAAAATACAATTAGGCCTATATAAAGAAATCTCCTGTTACCTTTTAGCTTGCTGGATACTCACTAACACAGGCTTTTTCGGAGTTATACCGAAATCTGTGATCCATCACAACGTGTTACTGTAGAGCCAGTCCACCTGCCGTAAATCATTAAATCAGACCCGGGCAAAGGCATTAATAAAAACCATATAAAAATAGAATTCTGTTCACTTTTAGTCTCACTTGCTGTTACAGGTCATTTATGATCATCAGATGACAAAATGACACAGTTTCAGAAACATTTAAAAATTACATTTAGTTACTTTTAAAGCTGTTATTGTTTTAACAACATATAAAAATACAGAATAATAAGTAATTTGCTGATCTTTTTATTTTTTACTTTGAGTTTATAATGAATAGTTTTCAATGCAAATTTAAGTATTTCTTTGCTTTTCACATTTTGTTTTTATATCACTTCTGACAACCAGGACAATCAATACAGCAACACACTAATAATGCTAATCAGTGTTTAAACTGCTGTTATAGCTAAATAAAATGTCAATGTAAGTGTGGGAAAGCATAAAGTGTTGTATCTAAATGAAAATGTTTTGTTTTTCTTCACTCTCTTACAGAACCAGATGATATAGATAAACTGTTGGTGGCAGTTCCAGAGAATAACGTGATAACAGTAACCTGTGATAAATCTAGAAAAGTCATGTTTAACGGACCTCGTAAAATATTCAATGCAAGTCTTCTTTATGCTGGTGTCACTCAGAAGAAATGGAAAGAAGACAAATGCGACTTTGTATTCAAAGATCTAAGCTACTCAACGGAATACAAACTGGAGGTTTGTGTAATCCTAATTTTTGGTTTCACAATCTGATTATAACTTTATTCCTCCATTTGTGCCTGCAACTCAAATTATGAATTTTCTTTGGTGGAAGTGTTCTCTGGGCTCAAAATCGGTCAAACCGTTTGGCTGAAACATGGGTTTTCCTGATCATACTATATTTAGTCTTTGGGCATGATACCTTTCTACTTATTTCATGTGCCCAAACACCATATATAGTATGATAAGAAAATGGTTGTATCTCAGAAACTATAAGCAGCACAATCAGGCACTTAGTAACTCAACAAGATGACACTGCACACATATGCAGTGTGACAACAAATCATATGAAGACATTTAATAAACACAATGTAAGCGTTTTCCCTCATATTTTTTAAAATCCTGATGACTATTGATATGTGTGTTGTGTCATGTAATCTAAACATTTTAAAGTTGTACTTTTAGATACTTGCCCAAAGTATTTCTGTAGCAGATTGCAAAGCTTTAGACCAATCAGAACAAATGTTGTGGCATTTTTCTTTATCATTCTAAATATCGTATTTAGGCACAAATTAAGTGATGTTTTGTGTTTTCAGGTGACTGCTTTCAACGGACATTTTCACAGCAAAACCGAGATAAAATTTGTTACCACTCGCTGTATGTGAGGTTTTGCTTTGACAGACCGTACACAATCCCTTTCAATTCATTGCATCTTAAACATATATGCCACCACTGTGACATGTTTCTGTCACCATTTTACAGACAATGACAAAGCTCTCATTGGTTTTCTGGTCTTCTTCATCATCATTGCTTTTGTGGCCTTGGTTCTAGCGGCCTACAAGATCTACCGTTACAGAAAGTCCAAAAAATAAAGATCATTTTACATCTCACCACCTGCATCACTATGACTGTCACATTGTCTCTTGTTTGTTTTACAGCTGTTGTAGTTTAGTTCCCTTTACAGTACAAGAGCAGTTGTTGCAGTTGAACTCAATTCTTTAATCAGGGCAATAACAAATGAAATATGTTCATAGTTTACCATATGTTACATACTTTTAATAGCCCATTACATAGTATATTATGTTATATTCTATACAAATATATATTCTATAAAGCCAATCTTCACTTTTTTTTCTCTATAGTGATGTGAGAGGGGATGTGATGCTTGAACCAACAGAAAGTGAGTAGACTTTACCTTTTTTGTTTTTACTACAATAATCGAGTAAGAAACACTAATCACATTCAGCATATGCAAATTATGAATTATGTTTTAGTTAGGTTATTGCATCACCTGTTATAATGCAATACATATCGATTGAAAGATAATCCATTAGGAAATCTTATAGCATGACAGTATTTCTTCATAACTACAAAATCTTTGTATAGTTTATCTATAAAATGCACTGTAGTTTAATAAGTACCCAACAATAAGTTGCACTATTTTCTTCCTTTTCTTGCTGCTGTAGTTTATGTTAATGTACCTCGATATAAATACCATCATAAGGACACACTCTGATGAAGAAAGACCTGATGGAGCTGCAAAATAAATCATTTACTCCTTTTTGTTTTTCTGTATAAAGTAGGCCATTTATTCTAGTTCTTCTCTCATTCAAATTTTAGTCTCACAGACATGAGATGGGAGAAAGTTTATAATAATAAAATGTTACATACATTACAAGTTTTAGTTCCTGACCATAAAGGGGTCTTTGATCATCTTGCAAACCAAGCATTTAGGGCTAATAGTTGTAATGCTATGAACAGTTTATCAAACAGTATAATCTTAAACTGGCTTTATTTTAAAAATCACGCTTTGTCATTTACAGCTTTTATATTATCATAACATGTGTTTTATTGTCCCGTTGACATCATGTCATAGTGTCCATTTATATTTTTCTGACCAGTTGTACACTTGCCAAACATCACCTTAAGAAAAGGAAAGCAATAGCAGCAGTTAAGTCCTGCAGATGTCACCTCAGAAAAGAAAGCAACTGCTGCTAAATGTTCATACTTCTGGCACCTGCAGGCAACGAATGCTATAGGTGGTGTTTTTGTCTTTTTTACAGCTGCTGTTTTCATATTTGTATGACCTATTATTACCTATCATAATAAAACTTTACATTGGATTACAGACTGGCCTCTGCTTGGTACTAGGTACCCAAAAATGAAATACTATTGATTGCACTTTTCACTGTAAAACATCACAACTAATATATTTTTTTAGGGCTGTCAATTACGGTGGCCGACAGGGGCAAACGCCCTGCAACTTAAGAAAACACACGCAAATAGACAAAACACAAGCAAATTAAGAAAACAACTTCATTAATTTGACAACACATGCGCAGCATTCAGCAAACGTGCTGCAAATACCACAACACAACCAAATACATAAACGCACTGCAAATAAAAAACGATGCAAAAAGAAAAGCACACAAACCCCGAAAAAAGAAGCGATGCAAAAAGAAAAACAACTTCATTAATTTGACAACACATGCGCAGCATTCAGCAAACACGCTGCAAATATCACAACACAACCAAATACATAAACGCGCTGCAAATACACACAACACAACCAAATACATAAACACGCTGCAAATATGAAACGATGCAAAAAGAAAAGCACACAAACCCCGAAAACAAATGCAACAAAAAAACGCTGCATCCAGATTACACAACGGAAGTTCTCCAGGCCTCTAGAGGGAGCAGCTAGTGGAACAGCTGGATTTTCGACCGTTATTAACCGATATTAAATTCATATTATTATTATTATTATTGATAACATAATATATTATTAATATACAGTCTATGCTCCCGTCTCATGCCCTCCCGGCTGGTGCTGTCCCCGAGCTTCGACTTTTTTTCAAAATAAAAGCTCGCGTCTGGTCCGCTATGTGTTTGTACTTTGGTGTGTTGGATGTTTGTGAACTAAACAGTACGGCAATCATGCTGATGAATACAATAACTTTTTCAGCAGATTTCTTACTTACAACACGTTGGAGTTAGCAAAGCAGTTTTGTGTTTATATGTGCGGGCGGGATTTATTCAGTTTGATAAATCCCACGGTAAATTGGCTGGTTTACTAACAGGGAGGGACTAGAAATCCTGTCTGGTTTTTGTATTTCAAGAGCGAATTGCTCCACAATATGAATACAGATTGATCACTTTTTGATTGATCACCTATTTTGTTGGTAACCGTTGTTGTATAATTCGGATTTAATTCTCTCTCTCTCTCTCTCTCGTTTTCTGGGTTGGTGTGCTTTTCTTTTTGCATCGTTTCATATTTGCAGTGCGTTTATGCATTTGGTTGTGTTGTGGTATTTGCAGCGCGTTTGCTGAATGCTGCACATGTGTTGTCAAATTAATGAAGTTGTTTTCTTAATTTGCTTGTGTTTTGTCTATTTGCGTGTTTTCTTAAGTTGCAGGGCGTTTGCCCCTGTCGGCCACCTAGTCAATCGATTAAAAAATGTAATCTAATTAATTACATACTCTGTGATTAATTAATCGAAATTAATCGCATACATAATTAACGGTGCTTGAACCGATACTTTTTAAGAAAGTAAAAAAAGGGTACTAAACAACAGTCGGTGACATTAAAGAACGGCTTGTTTATTGCTAAGGCCATATGGTCAAAATTAAATGATTTAATAATAATGTATAATAACATTAACTTATTTCACTAGTAAATTGCTGTTGAACGACAAAAACAACCAGATAGGAAAAGGACATTTACAACAACTTCAAATGCACCACGAAGCTGTAGTTTACCAGTTTCATTGAACGCACCGTCTGTGTTGTGTTTCCAACGGTAGCTGCAGATTGTTACATACCGGTGTTGAATCCTCTACAGTAAAACACAGTCAAACTTTACACCGTTTAGCGTTAGCTGTCAGCATTGTAACCGTGTTAATTCCAGCTACTAGCTAGCGGTAGGCTAACGTTAGCTGCTGTCGAGTATAGTGTTAACTAGCTAGCGGTAGGCTAACGTTAGCTGCTGTCGAGTATAGTGTTAACTAGCTAGCGGTAGGCTAACGTTAGCTGCTGTCGAGTATAGTGTTAACTAGCGTCACATGCAGCGGTGTTTGTGTTGCCTGTAACGTCTGTTTCAGAGCATCGCAGACATATCAGTGGCACCAGATTTTCGTCTGTATGCAAACGTCAATATAGAATGGATTAATCTGCGTTAATTAAACGCGTTATTTTTTCTCAGATTAATTAATCGAAATTAACGTTATTTTGATAGCCCTATTTTTTTTTTGTCTGAAGAAATAAAGATTTTTTTCAAGATCAACTATTGCACCAATAAACAACATGGACCTTATTCAAATGACAACCAAGTTTAAAGTTCATTACAAGATGGTCCGAGTTTTTCTTCACATGCAGATGACCTTTTGCCTAAATCTGGAAGCCACTAGAATCCTGTATTCCATTGTCCTGAGTGGTTAATTGGTGCATTCAGGCCATCCTCAAGTCAGGACATATCACATATCATATTTACTATGTATCTGTTTAGATTGCCTTTTATTGCTGGAAAAATACCGCATATCACATGAACGTGTAGAATAAAATGTCACTGCAAGTAATGGAATCCAGACAAAACCTCAGATGTTTGTTCTAGTATTAGTCTGGATTATGTTGTTTATCACAAGTTATATGAATATACTTACCATTAAGCTGGTATCATTTGCCAGTGTTGTCGACAAAGTAAAACGTCCCCAAGTCTTGCTGTAAGTTCAGGTAACACAAACATGTCCCCCCTTTTTCCAACGATGTTAACACTTTGTTTGTGAAAGGAGGCACAGGCTCTTCTGACCTCTGAAGTTCAGTCCTTCCTTACAAATAACCCAACTGGTCCAGAACTGCAGGTGTGAAACTGCTGAAATGCAACTAAATCATACTGGCCGGCCTTGGTAACGTTTGGCATTGTATAAATATTACAGCGTGTCCTGTTTTATTACTGCATTTCTTGGCAATCAAGTGAAGAGATGTGAACCTCATTGAAACCTGTTAAAGGGGCCAAATTCCAAGCACTTACTCTGATGCCCAAACAAAATGTAAAAGCTTTATTGTATTTAGTTAGCATACAAGGTGTTTGTGATGAGGGTCTTTAAGATGACATGAAGTGTTGAGAAAAACAACCAAACTACCAAAACAATAAATAGTATTTGCAATATTTGACTTTCCGGGAAACCCTGGACTCTTTAATACCAACTTCAGAGGACGTGGAAAAGTAAACTGAGCCGAGGTAAAAGGCTGGGACACAAGAGAGCACTGTCATATGTTACATGAAGACAAAAAACACTCACTACACAAGAAATGGCCATAATCCTTAAAGTGACTTAGCACTGTTATAAACCTCCTCCAATTGAGGATTAAAAAAAAACAAAACCCAAAACATGACATCACATAATGCATGTTCTTAACAAGGTGACAGATAAAAGCATGATATATACATTTGGTTCAATATTATTAACTTTTTGTTGTTGTAAAAGGGCATTACTTGTTTGGTATTTCACTATTAAATACTACCAGTTTATTTAGGGAGTTCTGTATAGGATTAAAAATCAATATCTAAAAAAATACTGAAATGTTTCAGTGCTATACAGATGCTCTTGTTTAGAGAACGTAGAGATAAAAGATAAACAGCACTGTGGGTGATGAAGATGAAAAATCAAGATAACTGAAATGAAAAAACAAAAAGTTTCACTGCAGTGGGGGGGGAGAAAACAAGATGTACAATTGCAAACAAAAACTGCAAACACTGTATCTGCAAGTGTCAGACAAATAACTACTATCAACACACTATCAAAATATTCTGTTGACCAAAAACAAAATAACTTACATTTTCTTGCATCTATAAGCTTTGATTTTTTTATAGAACACAATTTAATAGTATTGGTTGTTAATTCTTTATAAAACAAAACATGAGAAACATGAGCAGACATGTACAATAATTTATACGAGCGGTTAACAGGCTATTTGATAATGTTAAAAGAGAATTGATAAGACACTGAAATAAAGCGTTATTGATCAGTGTTTACATACTATACCTTTCATGTGGTGTCATTGTCATTATGTAAACCAGTGGTAGTCAGTGCTGGTGTAAACCTATTCACTGTATTAAAAAAAAAAAAAAATCATATATACCACTGTTTCCTTCCTCCAAATGAATAAAGGGTTACTAAACCCCTAAAGTATTAAATCTATAGGAACTTCTTCGCTATGTACAGTAAAACAAAATGAGTCCCATTGGTGCTTGTTTTTTTCAGTACAACTCCTTGATATACTTTTCATAAAAGATACCTTAACATATATATAAACTTCTCTCTCTATGTGTGACTTTTCTCTTTGGTATCTCAACTGAGGACAAGTTAGGTAGGCACGCTGTGATTTACTAATGACCTGGACGGCTACACAAGGTAAGGATCTGCTATCTCTTCAACATATTTGTTACTTAACAAGACAACTACACTGCAAACGTACACAGCAACATTAACTGTTACACAATTTTGCCACATAGACTAACTTTCTGATGGGTCAAATGCAGCCACTGGACCATGATGGAGAACTATGTGTTTTGACTTAAGATTTTTTTTTTTTGTGTCTTCATTGTGATTTAAAAAGATAACTTGCTTAAAGGGATAGTTTGGATATTTGAAGTGGGGTTTTATGAGGTACTTATCCATAGTCAGTGTATTACTAGTGTTTTAAAGGGTTAATTCGGATTCACCAAAGTCACACAATAACACAAACAAACTAACCGACTGAGGCAGCAGTAAACCAGCAACTCCCGTGTTCTGCGAGGTCAATTCCTGTTTCTGTCAAAGGAGTCTGGTGGCTTTGAAGAGAGCATAGATGTACAGTATACAACGGCAAGGTAAAACGGTAAAAATAGTTTAAATATAGCGTACACAACCGATATCAATTTTTTTTTTAGGTGCTCCTATCTTTAGGTGGCTAAAATACATTTTGCTGCAACCCCCGTCCATAGCAGTATTGCTTAGCAGTGTCGGTACTCCTGTCTGCTTCTCCAAACTGGGAGCGTGCCAACCACAATATACTGTAGGTAATACACTGACGATGGATAAGTGCCTCACACATCCCCACTTCAAAATATCCAAACTATCCCTTTAAGTTGAGCCAAGAAGGAAATCTTTTGGTGTCAGTGACTAAGGTAAACAGAAGAAGTAAAACAGCTTTTGTTAAAGCTTCTACAACTCCTTCTAGGCTGTCAAAACAGAGACATTCTGATTTTTTTCAAAGACAATACATAGGTGTCAAAATGACTTACATTCAAAGTGTTGTGGAGACATTTGCCCATGTTCTCCCCCCGGCACGTCTGTACTCTACCATCTAAATGATCCTTCCTTTCCTAATACATTCATTAGACATGATCACCCTGCCAGCCTTCCAGTACCAGGATAAAAAGTGCAACACAAGAACGCTTCAACCAATAACACTCTGTTGCGTCTCTCAGTTTTGCCGCCGTTGAGTTAAAATCTCTTCACTCCAATGTTACTATTGTTCTCAAAGTTTTCATTGTCTTTTTTTCTGCCATTTGCCGACCACTAAATTTGCCGAACAATGTAGTTTCATGATGGCCGCCAAACCATACAAAGTCATTTTTATATGTTTCTGATATTTTCATTGATTAACTCTTTTAATGATAAGAAACGCCTAACTTTACCAATATCTGCTTTAAATAGCATCTGCTCATAGCAGCTGCTGAAGAACAACTTTACTTCACTATATATAAATACAAAAGATACGCGTTTTTAAGCCATTGCAGATAAACACATTAGTGAGTTACAATACACTTGACTTTCAGTGCTGTAACATTATTGAAGTCTAAGGAATGGGAGGTCCATCTGACAAAAAAAATATAATCTCTCTAATATTTACCCTAGGGCAGAAAAGGTGTGGGTGTCAGTCATGTTATAGACCGTACCATGACCTTGAAAATGAATCTGTTACACGTACTACTTATCACAAGGAGCTAAACTCTGGAGTTAGTTATTGTATAAAAGCTGATAGATTTGTACGAGTCCAGCATGAAAAGCAAGAAGGGAAGTGGGGAGGAGTTCTGCAAGCTATATGTGTGTAACTCTGGGCTTAGCTGCCCTGTGTCTGGTTCTGCATGTGTTTGGCAATGTCGTACACGTAGGTGATGTCCGGCCTCTTCTCCGGGTCAGGGTTGATGCACATATCTACCAACTTCCTCAGCTGGTGAGAGGGACAGGGGGGTTGTTGGTTGGGAGGTAAAGAGAGAAATAAAACAGTCAATGATACTGTATTGAGAACAAACTATAAAATAGCAGCTCCAGAAATGAACAAACCCTCGCTAACGGAGACCTGCTCGTCTTTTAATGCCCTCTAGATGAGGTCTACCCATAATGACAAGAACTAGGCAACAAGTAATCTAACTGAGACAAAGACGCAAGGCTTTGTTAGCGCGCACACGCACGCACGCACGCACGCACGCACACACACACACACACACACACACACACACACACACACACACACACACACACACACACACACACACACACACACACACACACACACACACACACACACACACACACACCTGCCACTCCGTTGCCATCCGGAGACGGCACTTACACTTGAAGCCGAGCGAAGCGGCTGATTGGAGCAGATAGACAGGCTCGCAGGCGGAACAGCCACCACCATCATTAAAAAAAAGGAGAATAAAAGATGGAGAGGAAAGAAAAAAAAAAAAAACATGTACGCAAGGTCGCTATGGTAACCGTCTGCCGTCTTCCTGGCCGCTGTTGCGTGGCACCGGCTTGGACGAGTTCTCGTCAGTCGCTGTGTTTATATGTGTGTGTGAGAGAAAGAAAGTGAGAAAAAGATGCAAATTCAGACAGTCTGAGAATAAGTCCCACAGAATGGAGATGGATTGGGAGGGGGGGTGGGGGGGGATGCAGATATGTAAAATATTCATGCGCTTCTTTGCATGGTGAGTGGGGTGGGGGAGTGTCAGGTGGAGGGGAGAAGGAGCTGGTAAAGGGAGGTGTGTGTGTGTGTGTGTGTGTGTGTGTGTGTGTGTGTGTGGGGTTTATAGACGGAGATGGTTAAATGACACAACAAAGATGAGCAGCTGACAGTTTGCTGCCGATACTTCAGGAGCATTGTTTACATCCAGACAGGCGCTGCAGGCACCCCCCTCATCTCCATCTCTCCATCGCCCTGTCTCTCGCTCTATCATTCCCTCTTTCTTTCACTTTGTCTCCCTTTCTCCTGGATGGGGGTGACATGTGGGGCAACGCAGAAGCTCAGCATGGGTTGTGTGTGTGTGTGTGTGTGTGTGTGTGTGTGTGTGTGTGTGTGTGTGTGTGTGTGGGAAGGGAGTTCTTGTAGCAAAATATACACATGCATGATTGTTTCTGCACATACAAAAACACACACATTGAAACTACAGAGGCTTGAGACACCTCACAATTAGCCTTCATCAACCTAATGAAGTAAGTCCTTCAGTATGATTAAGCCTCTGATCAGAGTTTACTATATGACTAGAGAGACATGATTCAGGACTTAAAATTTGCCACTGTGCGTATGCAGATACTCTGATAGTGGAGTGGAAGGCATGGAGATAAAGGACACAATAGGTTGAGCACATTTTGGTTTAAGCCCCATAACTTTATAACATGTAAATACATATGCATGTAAATACAGGTATGTATTTAATGCAGTTATGCTACACAGTCTCTTTTAAGAAGGTATTTATCCTGCTGTTCCAGGTAGCCATTTGTTTAAATTCATTTCTAACCGTTAATAAAAACCAATACAACAAAAAATGTTACTTTGCCGAAAGTAATGCATACTTGATGTTCACTGTAATAGATTACACAACTCAGGCAGGTTTCAAAAGTCTGCTGCTGAACTGAACAGAATAAATGGAAGAAAGAAACAATATATTGAAATTTCTAAATCACAGCAGCATGGTTTCCAAAAAAAGGTCAGCTTTGATGTAAAGTACGTCATTTACAGCTGAAAATAAGTGGATTAATTGATTTGTTGATTGACAAAAAATTAATTGTCAACGATGTTGTTTGAATTGTTTTATTGTGGATTAATCGTTAACGTAAAAAATGTGAAACATTTTATGAAACATTTTCTGGTGTAAGGCTCTCAAATGTGAGCTTGTGCGGTTTTTCTCAGATTTACATAATTGTAAATTGAATATCTTTCGGTTTTGGACTGTTAATTAGAGAGACATCACAACAGGCTCTAGAAACTATGCCTATGAGTCAGTGTCTGTCAAAGTTTTTGCATGTGTGTACAGTTGACCAAATATATTTAAGAAAAAAAGACAGAAATGTTAGGGAAAAAATGCCACCCACACAAAGAGGGCATGCAAACACAAAGCCATGCTCATTCATACACACGTCACCAGCAATCAGCAATAAGGCGATCTTTAACCGCAGCCCGACTACATTACATTTTTGTGCATGGGCAAGTCTACGCAGAACTACAGCAGATGATTTAACATTTAGTTAGGGAAACATGACACTCCAGCCAATTTAGCTTCACCCTACTTTGTAGCATGGCCAGATGCTTTTGATATGTGCATTTCATTTTCAAATGGTTAAATCATAGCCGGCCTTTTGATCACAGAGCAATATCATACTGTACTGTAGCTCAGACAGTTGGGTGGATTTCACTTACATATAAATTTAATTTAATAGTCAACACAAGTAAAAATCAGCAAACTGGCACAGAGAAAGAGAAACCGGCCACCACTGCTTAAAACAGTAGTTCACTTCAAAAGATATTAAGAATTTTCTAAAGTTTCTTTTAAAAGAAGTTCAGGAGTCGAGGCTATCACGAGTCTGAGCAGGTTCATATCTACTTACCATAGCAGTAAAAGGCAACTGTTACAGTACTTACCTCCTCTGAGTAGTGATCTGAGGGAAGAGGGGGGTAGTCACACTGTTCTATCTTCTTACAAAGGGAGTAAAGGTTCATCTTATCCCCATAGAATGGACTCTGCAGGGCTGCCATCTAAAATATAAAGATATGAGGAAACAGGGAAAGGAATCGCAGAGAGAAAGGGGAAAAGACAAGAGGACATGGTGTGAGAGAGCAAAGTAAAAACTTGTCCAGTGAAAATTTCAACAGGTCCTACACTGAAGACACCGTACAGTATGTTACAAATACAGCTTGCCTGCATAGTTCACTGCTATCGAGGTATATGACTTATTGATTAAAGCAGGTGTGAGAGACAAAGAAAGACAACAGCAAGTCGATACACTGCATGTTCAAAGGTTTGTGTACATATCAAATCAGAAAACCATTTTTCACGTTTTCGTAGTGGAATGAGCCATTGTCTAAAATTCAAGTGAACCAAAACAGAAAACCATGAGCTTCTCTTAGCTTATGTGTTTTCCTCTAGTTTGTGAGCCCTTATTGCTGCACTGCCTCAAAAACTTGAGAGATATAGAGTTATATAGAGATATAGAGTTGAGAAAGGAAGAGGTAGAGAGTGAGGAGAGGAAAGAATTTTTCAGTTTGTTGGAGCAGCAAGAAAACCTTATCCTCTGGAAAACGCATGCAAGCAAGCAGAGCAGAGGCAGATGGGAATGGTAAGGAAGAGTGGAAAGGATAAGGAGATCTTTGCTGAGTGGAAATAGGTGAAGAATCCCTCCTGCCTGTCTAAGAATAGAAAATATAGCATGCCATTTCTGCCAGGGTTAGTGACTGACTCACTGCTTATTGTTTAAATGTGCATGTGGAAGGTGAAGCCTGCAGCAGGCTTGCATAACAAGCACACTTACATTCTTATTGTTTTTTTCTGATTCAGTGCTTTTGGAATAAATACCGTGTTAGGCTTATGTGTTGGACCAAACTGCTTAACTAATGATAAATTAGTTGGAATAGCTGTCACGCAGAGACGGTGGAGCTTGTTAACTTGGTTTTCATTTATTTACATAGTATGACATAGGATTTGGGTTTCAATAAGCGTGTAACTAACATGATATTACGGGAGTTTTTATTAGGTATTCCTTGTCTTGTGCAAATGGTTGCACAGTAAAACGTATACTGTATGTGAAATCCATTTCTAATTTCATGCCCTGCTCCTGTTTTAGGGCAGAATGCATTTCTGAGCACCTTGAAATGTTGCTGTACATATCAATGACTCCCAATGTGAAACAGGATTTAGGACCATTAATAGACATTAGTCATTGCGCATACATTTCTGTGTCCGTTTTTCAGTTCCGTTTCAGTACTGTGGGGCATTTCAAACTTGAATGTGTACTTAATGAATGTTTCATCATCAGGAGCATGCATTGTTAGAAAAAGGCAAAATAAGGAAAGCCACATCACAAGTGTATCATTGTGCACAGATGATTAATGAAGATGAGAAAAAGATGAGAACAATGTGTCCACATATGGATCCAATCATATACAGAATACAGCAGGTAACCTTCCACAATATCAGGCAGGTACAGAGACTAAATATTTCTGTGTAAATAGGACCATGAAGGAAATAAGAGATAGAACAACAGAAGCTGTCTTTTAGTAACAATAGGTCAAGCTATCCTGTGCCATGGAGTATATAAACATTTTTACAGCAACCAAGGACATCAAGTGAAACAAACACCAAGTGATGTCTTAGCATTCCTTCACAAATGGTTGCCTTCCTCTGAGTTCCAGAGACAAACTCATCAATTGGCCTCTGTGTCAGCTGACCCATAAAGTCACAAGAACTACCTCAACAAAAAAAAATCTTACCAAGTAGAAATCCCCTCCCTTTTGTTGCATGTAGCCACAAATGTAACCCTTTGACATCGCCCCCCAAAAAGTGCCAAACACATCACTAACTTGTAACAGCTTCTTCATTTCAGTCTTCACTGAAAAATCTGTCAAACATTGACGGTGCAGGGACAGAAAAGTTGTTGTTCCCTATCAGGCAGATTTTGACAGAGTCTCTGTCACAGCTTCCAGTGGGAAGTCAAGATGACTGCAGCAGAATCTCTGTGGGCCATCTATCCTCTGGACATAATTTAACATCACACATTCATTCGCGCCTTTGATCAAACGCTCCCATTAATACAGTATATCCCCACAAAAACACGAGACAGACTGATCTTATGAAGTGGCGTATGACATGCCAATTGGTATGCCGTTATTGGCGTGTTATCAAGACGCACACTCGCTTTTCAGCGTGTTTATCAACGCCGTTTGGCCTCCATTGACTTACATTACCTTGCGTTTGCGTGCGAATTGACGCCGTAGTGAGTAGTATGAAAGGGCGAAAATCCGCGTAGGGAGGTTGGTCGGGGTGGTGGATGGGTCAAACACAGGACTTTCACACAGTAGAGGGGGGATCGCGTCCCACGTGTTGTTTCTTTACCACGTTTTTCCTTTTCCTAAACCCAACCCAGTTCTTCTTTTCCTAATCCCAACTGTTTTTTTCTTTTCCCCCTTCGTGTGACGTTAAAACCAACCGTAGCCTCGCGATAACACGCCACGTGGCTCTCCCTCTGCCCCAACAATTAGGACTGAGGCTGGCCCAGCAGGCGGCTGACAGTGATGAGATGTGGAAGGAAATGTTTATTCCTGTGTAAGCAATGATGCACTTAAAGGCCCAGACACACCGACCAGACGGCCGACCCTCGGCAGAAAAGGCAGTTGGGCTGATCAGTCTCCCCAAGTTTGTCAAAAAAGTGCCTCGGAACACACCAAAGCGGCGAGATGTAATACGTCTCCATAACAGCAGGTGGCGCTAATCTGTATTGTCGCCCAAAAATGAAAACCAGCAGCTGATTGGACGAACGCGTCACGTGGGTCTGGTTTCTCTGGAAATTCAAAGACAGACTGTCATGGCGGCTTGTTCAGAATATGATCTCATATTGTGCTAAAATAGTTCACCGAAACGTGTTTCTGAAAACATTTTAAGCGAGAAATAGGCCATGCAGTTGCTGAATCTGTCTTCATTTCAGATCGACAAAGGTCAGTTTAAAAGATTTTCGTCAGATTTTGAGAGACTCTAGTCACGCTCATTCCGCTCCCCGTTTCCGGGTTAGCTCTCCACCAATCAGATGGGTCATTTGAGTCCAACTGCCGGCAGTGCCCGCCCTGCCGATTATACATGTAAAATCGGCCAAAATGAAGGCCGATGGCCCCTCGGACGGACGACGGCACGGAACACACCGAACAGACTCGAGTCACTGACCTCGCCAGACTGTCCGACGGCCGATTATCGACTCGGTGTGTAGTAGGCTTAACAATGCCTCATATCTGTAACCTAAGATTTTACATTTGATTCTGCAGTGATTGAGCGACACGTTCAAATTATCAGTCCAGTGTTTTTCTAAAATTGCCTGTTATGTTACAGGTCATCATTGGCCTTTATAAATCAAAGAAACAATATTAACATGACAATTTGAATTAAAACATTTTTGATTGTCTAAACCTCCAGCAATTTTACACCAACTAAGTTGCCATTTGCTGCAGCCCGGAAACGTGTTAATAGTGCAGTGAGTTTAGAAAACTTTTTTTTTTTTTTTTTTTTTTTTTTTTTATTTTACCACTAAGGTCAACAGACATCTTGCAGTTTTATTTCAGAAGTGAATCAAAAAACTAGAGATCAGTGCCAGGCAGACTCAGCTGGCTTTTTTTCAAAAGGGTATGGGTGTCACTTCAATGACTTGGAAAGGAAAACACTCTTACATTATAACAAATATATTAACACCTTTTAGTACTTTATAACCGGTAGTGGGGACGTATGTGGCTTGATAGTGCTTCCCAAAACTACAAAAATCCTAGTAAGCGAAAGAAAAAAAAGAGTGAGACAGAAACAGATAGAGAAAAAGATGAAAATCAGCCAGCTATAGCTTCCCCCCCCCGGAGGCAAAGGGTTAAACAAGACCCCATCGTATTTTCATGCATCTTCTGCTTTTGACAGATGAAAAATGTCAACTGTCCTGTTTGTATTTGGGAGTTTTTGCACTATTCATCTGCTTCATTAGTGCCTGCTGCTCCTAGCCCCTGACAGCTGCCGGCCCCCTGCTCTCAGCGCAACACACACACACACACACACACACACACACACACACACACACACACACACACACACACACACACACACACACACACACACACACACACACACACACACACACACACCTTTTTTCAGTGTCGTCGCAATGGGTTAGATGATTGACTCACTCTCTGACCTCTGAGGCCCTGGTGAGTATGAGACTATGTGTGTGTGTGTGTGTGTGTGTGTGTGTGTATGGTTCATTGATATTCGAGAGACATACAATGCACACGCATGCCTGCTGTCTGTCTAAAGGGGTGTGAGCTGCTGGTGGCAGAACACACGGACATCCTCAAACACACACACATACACACTCCCTCCTTTGTTTCTCGGCTCTTCTTCGTGGGCCAGGCTGTGCTCTCCACAGCCCAGACATGTAAAGCCAGCATCCCTGTCCGTGTAAAAGGTCTGGATGGGGCCTTCCAGCATAATTAACACTGATCCCGCTCTCTCTCTCCAGCTTCTCTCCCCGTACGCCAATTAAAAGGAGCTGCGAGACGCTCCCGTTTTCTCCCTCCACCCCCCTTTATCCCTGGAGCCCTTACAGCCTGGGACCGAAGGGTTTCACACAAGTTCTTACGTACTCATTTATAAACACACACATACACAATTATAGGCGCATGCCACATACAAATAAACACCTAAATGTTAACACACATGAAAATAGATGTACATTTTGTATTCTCTTTACACACACACACACACACACACACACACACACACACACACACAGCAAGTGAGGAAAGTATGACTTTTTTATGTGCTCATTGGTCCTTCATGTGGTTTTATGATGATATATTAATCAAGGCGATAAGTCACAGTGTAGGGAGTCATTAAAAATATACCTACACCCAGTGGAGTCATCATTCCTCTACTTCAACACACTAAAAAGGGAAGAAAGATGAGAAGAAGAAGAATGGACAGATGACTTGAAAGTTCCAGATTGTCCCAGTGGGTTAAACTTTTGTGGAAAACTGGATATGTTCTTATGTCCCCATCTCACTGCAGCTAAACTCAGTGTTGAATTTTAAACGTGACATTTAAAAGAATACTTCAGCATTTTTTGCTTTATATATACCCATTTGCTTTCTTACTGAGAGTAAGATGAGAAGGTAAAAAAGCCACTGTCGTCTGTTGGTTAAATATGAAGCATCTTGTTAGCTTAGCAGAGAAACAGAAAAACCACTAACCTGGTTCTGTCCAAAGACAACCAAATCCACCTACCAGCATCTCTAAAACTCACTAATTAACACGTTGTATCTTGTTTGTTTAATCCTTACAATAACTAAAGTGTAAAAACACAATTTGTGGTTTTACAGGGAGTTTTTACCTTTATATCCAATGGACCGATATTAGAGTGGTCTCAGTTATCTCATCTTACGCAAAAAAGCAAATACAGTAAGTCCTTTTTCCAAAATGTCAAACTACTCCTTTAAATAGCCAACCGACTCTAGAGTATTAAAACATGGCCTTGCAGTGGGCTCATAAACGTGCAACTGAATATTAAATTCATATTCCCAAATGTTGTTAATGTTTTAAGCTGAAGGCAGAGAGCAGGAAGGAATGCATGGATAAGACAAGGATTATGGAGTAACAAATATTTAGAGGAAGAGTAAAACATATTGTACACAAATGGGTTAGGTAATTTGCTAGATATGGCACAGTCTGATACTGACAGTGGTAGGAGGAACATGTATGTTAACGCATTAAAAACTACTCATACTGTATGAAATTGATAAAAAGGATACCGAAGCTATCCACAAGCAGCAGTCTTTGTTTGCAAAAACCCCACTCCCATTTTTCAAAAACATATAGAGAGCTAGCCACAGGGCCAACTCATCACATGCAAACGCCAGCTGCTGGGAAGCCAGCATTTCTGGGCCTCATAAAACCAACAGCAAAACAAGAGGGGAGGGAGAGGATTAAGGAAGGAGGCATGAGACATGGGCACAGTCAGAGGTATGGAAGGCTGAGCTCTTACAGGAAGGAGACACATTCCAGTAAAGCTTTTCCAAGATATTCTCCTCCCCTGCTAACCTTTATATAAAACACAGCAACCAAAAAACATCCATACAAGCTGGAGACCGACAGCGTGTGTGTGTGTGTGTGTGTGTGTGTGTGTGTGTGTGTGTGTGTGTGTGTGTGTGTAAAATGCATCTCTTTTTACATAAAACACACTGAGAAAGGGGGTGAATATGCGAATATGAGGTGGTTTAGACTGAGAGCTCGGAGGAGAGAGCACTAGGAGACCGCGATCACATCGACTGGCGTGTGACCAAAACCCCCTCCTTCCCTTCCTGGTCACCCTGGGAAACAACCCCGGCGACTGCAGCATCCCCGTTTACCACGGTGTAGGAGGTTTGGGTGAGGGGGCACAGGGCAGGGTCAGGTGATGTAATGAGGTTGGACACGAGGAGAAAGGGATCAAACAGAATGGGAGATGAAGATGGACGCAGATACAATGACCAGGTATTGACGGACGGACCCTTCGGACCCTAACCCAAGCCCCAGGCACAAGAAAGAAAAATGCAAGCTCTCTCAAATGGAGCTGTTTCACACATAAGGAATCAAACTCCCTGGGATACACACACACACACACACACACACTCTTATGGACGGAGACACACAAAAAAAAACATACACAGCACAACCCTCAGCCCCTACTGTATGTTCAGAGTGAAATCAATGAGTACCAAAGGGACCAGGCGTGGATGTGAATTCCTTATGCCTGAAGGTTAAGTGAGGAAAAGGCAGGCAGCGGAACATTGCAGAGGGGAGGAGAATAGAGCAAAGAGGAATGGAGGAGAGAGTATTGGAGAGAAAGAGGTAAGTTTCCTGACACTGAATGCACTGTGGATCTCTCTTACCAAGAATAGTAGATAGCAAGGGTCTGCTCTTCAAAGAGAATATGCATGGCACGGTGAACACTGCTCTGGCAACAATAAGGTTGTAAAATCTTTATCTCCACAGGCTCCTTGCATGGCTCACCTTGACCTGATGGCAGGAGTTCCGTCTCTGCTCTTGTACCTACAATACTTCCTCTCTGAATGAACACCCCCCATTTTTCTCTTCTCTCCAGCAATCTATAACCCTGTTCTCGCCATTTGTTATTTTCCCCTTTCACTTCTCCCCCTCTGCCCTTTCTCTCTAACCTTCTATCGCCTCTTTCTTTTCATTCTCTCTCTAAGACTGCCTACCCCCTTCCCCTTCTATAACTTCCTATATTGTTCCTATATAGATTCCTAAACTTTTTCACTTTACACTTTATTCCCTGCCTCCTGACCACCTGCGGAAGCAACAAGTCTCCCCCCCCGCCTCTCTAGTTCTCCCGTTCCCACTCCTCATCTCTGGTCTCCTTCTTGCTTTCTCAGTGTTTAGTCCAGACTGTGACCCCTAGCAGTTTTCCTAAGGGTGAAAGTGATAAAAGATCAATGGACTGTGCCCCATCTCAAATGTGAAACAATCAATGCTCAGGCTGCACATGCAGCAGTACTATCTCAACTTTGAACAACAATGAACAGCTTCCTCAACAAAATATTGAAAAAAAATAAGATATCAAGTTGCACCACAGAGAGAATCTTGAAAAATGATTTAAACCAAGACAAATGACTGATGATTTTTGAGGGACTTATTAAAATGTTCAACTCTCAATGTAGAGATTGTATTAAAGTTTTAAAATAGTGTCCAGGGTGTCTGATGGGCTGTTTTGTCATACAAATATCTCTTTCCTTGCATTTCCTGTCTGTATCTCTACTGTCGCTGTCAAATAAAAGGCAAAAAGGCGGCCCCAAAAAATTCATAAATAGTGTCCAAATATATGGCAACTGATGTCACAATTTGTTTTAACTAAACCTAAATAACAAATCTAAACCAATCTCACCCTAACAAAATTAACCACATCAAAATTAGCTTAATTAAACAAAATTGTGCTGTGCTGGTGTGGTTACGCAATCATGAAACCTGCAGAAACTGTGCAACAGGAGTAATATAAACTAGAGAAACCCAGTTTTTATTATCAGTAAAAGTAGCTTATTCCATGTAAAACAACACACATACACCACACATATTAAAAGTATGAAAACAGAATGTGACCTACAGCATCAACTGCTTTCAGCCAACCACAGCCCTGCATTGCTGCAGTGCATTGTGGGCATACAATTAACATGAAGGACTGTGGTCTCTGGGCAACTATGACCTGCAAGCTGAGCTCAAACTTCTTCCTTGCACGTTCTCCACCTCTCTATGCCTGAGGCGCTATAGAGAAGGTGTAGTCACTGGTGCGTTGAAATGCAGCCCAAGTGATCAGCAACCCAGGGGAGTTAGGAGAGAGGAGGGGAGGAAAATGTGGGTGTTGCCTTGGCCGCTAGTGTGGCTCTAAAAAAATGTGTGTGTATGCGATGCACGTGAAGGTTGCCACGGTGAAACATCAGAATGACTCCTATCATCCATGTCTATCATTGTTCTGCTCCTCTCTCTTTTCTCTTTGTTCCCTCCGCTACGTGTTCCTCCCAAGCTCGTTTCCACTCGAGTGTGGTCTACAGCAGAGCCATGCAGTGTTTTGCTCCTGACTAATCAAACTAGTCAGTGTCACTGGGCGGCCTTATCTAAAACACATGGCCATGTCAGTTCACTTCACTCGCCAGCTTTTCAACGTTTAGCAGGTTCCCGGGCTAAAGAACCTTAACTCAGAGTCTACAGCTCAGCCAAGCCACAGAGAAAGAAGTAAAGAAGAAGAAGGAGGGATAACAGATAAAGAATATCTGTAAGATGGTATCTTACAGATATTCTATTCTATTCTATTAGATATTTTAGATATTTTATACATTATTACTAAAAATGCATATTTTTTTATTTTGCACATTATGACTTGTAGTGGAGGTGAATGTTAATACAGCATAACCACGTGGGAAAGTGCCAGTGTATTTGTATATATTTTTCCTACAGTACTTGAGGATGGTTTGTTTGTTTATGTGAGTATCTGAGCCAATGTGTTCTCACGTCACTCCTACAGACGACTGCAGGGTGACAGTGTGTTCACACATTCCCATAGTTTACCTCATAGAGCAGGCATCCTAGCGACCAGATGTCAGATTTGAAGTTGTATCCGTTTTCATGTATTCTCTCCGGTGACATGTAGTAAGGGGTACCCACTGGAACAGAGGGAGAGAGGGGGGGGGGGAGATGCGTTAAAGAAGAATGCAAACCCATGCTTCATTAACGTCACTGACACACCTCAACATAGAACAGGAAAGCAGGTGAAGAATGGAAGTGTAGTCTGACACGACACATTCACAGGTTGGAATACTCACCATGTTTTAATGAAACTAGACGTGGACTTTAAAGTGCAATGCCTCTGTTAATTCAAAGTAAGCTGAAGTAAGATTAAATTTAATAAGGTTAAATATCATCATGCAAACACACATACAGTAAATACAATTTTACCAGTACCACAAAGTTGCATACATATGTACAGCAGACATACTCGCACACACAAAATATACATAAATCAGTTTTGATTACTGGGGCTCAGTAATGATCTGAAACAGTAGTCAGAGAGTACGCCCAGGGAGCAGCGGTGGAGCCTTAAAAGTTGGCCCGTTTCTGGTTCTGGTTTGGAAATTCATGAATCCCAAACTGCCATGGAGACTGGCAGAGCTCCAGAGAATCAGACCTTCACCCAACTGGACACAGAGACGAACCACAGCTCAACATCACATCCATAACAGGCTGCAGGACGCTTTTAGCCGAGCCTGACTGGCTGCTTTTTTTTTCATTTGCTTTCTGTTTGCTGTGATTTCCCATGTAAAAGTCGATCAAGCAAATCCTGCAGAGGTTTTATATTAATCACATATGGTTAAAAGGATGGAAATTTTACCAGCCCTCTAACCGGTGCTGAGCAGCTCTCATTCGCATTCCACATCCTCTCAAGCAAACATGTGAACGGAGGCTGACTGAAATATGAAGATGACGGCTACACAGGCAACCTCCATCTGTAGTATCACTGCCCATGACAATGTGAGCTTGTGCTTTATATGTAAAAAATAATAACATCATCTTGCATTCTCCTTGAGATCCATACTGATTATTAACCTGAAAACTGATTTGTTACGCTCAAATATATGTCTTAGATTACTAATTAAGTTCCTTATATTGCAAATTATTATTATTATTTAAGTTACATTAACTGAATTCCAAGTCTGATTACAATATGAGATACATGACCTAACATTGCATTGTTTTATTTTTTTTCACAGTTTATAACTCTTTTCTACTTGTTTGAAATGCAGTGTGCCCAATGTTCCCGCTAAGCTTCTGGTGTCCAGTATTATGCCAAGGAGTTCTCAGGTTTTCAGTCCAATCAAACATGACACCAGCTCATTTTGCTTTTTTCCGTCTAGAGTCGAGGGTGTACACATGACATGAAATTAGCTTGTGGAGTAATTGGTGGAATTAAATCTTAAATAGTACTCAACACCACAGGCTGAAAGGGAAAACTACTAGGTGGACCTTTTTATAGCTTTGCTGTGTGAGGTTAAATAAAAATGAAGTTGAAAAAGCTGCTGTACCTCATTTATACATTGCAAATGTAAATGTAAAAGCTGAATTCAATTTAATGTAATAGAATTTCTTTTTTTTCCTTCTTTTTTTCCCTTACAGAAAAGGGAACAGTTGTGTGTTATTTTTTATAACCCAAACCGTCTTGCCTCTAGCCTTTAGACAAACTGTGTGCTGGGAAACTGGTAGATAGAGCTATGAGGAAGAGGGCAACTAGTAGGTGTTGATTTTACAATACGCACAAACAGCTGAAGTGAGCTGGGTAGGTGAGAACAGCTCTCAAGTGGAAAGAACTCATGAGAAAAGTCAGCTAGCAGGAAAATGGTAGGAACAAAACATAACTACACACTCACCCGCAGTACACACACACACACACACACACACACACAAACTCTCTAGAGCCATTCTGCACATTAACAGGTTGGAAGAAACTCAACTATTTTAATTGCAATTAATAAAACTATTACAGAGGGGGCTATTAGATTTGAAGTCTATGGGAACTGAAATGAAAGGCTAGCACTTTTAATTTTGGTGCAGATCTAATTGGGTTGAGAAAACACGCTTTCATCTTAAATGTGCGGCTTTGAATCATGAAGTGTTACCTGTCATTCCAAAACAAATCAGCATCTGACAGGGAAGAAGCAAGAGATAGCAAGTGGAAGAATAAGCAGGGGACTGCTGTTTTAATTGGTCATCAGGTTGGTATTGTCGTGTGTGTGTGTGTGTGTGTGTGTGTGTGTGTGTGTGTGTGTGTGTGTGTGTGTGTGTGTGTGTGTGTGTGTGTGTGTGTGTGTGTGTGTGTGCGCCTGCGAGCTGTGAGGTCTCATGGTGCAGTCTGAACAAGCTCCCCTAACATTCATTATTAGTTGATTAAAAAGAATCAGCCTCTTTTATGCTAATAGTGGCAGCATAAAAAAGGCGGCAGCGCTGGGCTCAGGCTCCTTCAGCATGCTAAATCAAGGGCACATTACTTATTCATGCAAATAAATTGAAAGTCATGTTGGGATTGATTTCCATTATTGTGAATGGCTGTGACAACACTGTACTCTGTGCGAAACAGGGTAATCATTGTTGTATAGGAGGTGAGATGCCATCCAGTATAAAGAACCCCGCACTTCTAGCCCCCTGCTAAATGTTCTGTTAAATGAACCAAAATTGGTGATCTTTTAAATACATGTATTGATTCAGACTAGCTGCAATTTCCTTATCAACAATTTAAACCTCAAGCTTTTACAGGACCATTTATAGGACCATTTAAACACTGTGAAGCATTTCATAGGGAGTAAGCCTTCTCTAATCTGTGTTCTTACCAGTTTCTGTATTTTGAACAGCAAGCAAGATTCTGCTCAAATCTCAAAGGCTATGCTTGAATTTCTCATTCAGACCCAAGGCAGGAGTTTGAAAACCTCTGCTCTATCGTGTCCTAACAAATTAAGACGTAACATTCTAGAAAGCAGCTCAGCCAGAAATGACTTAATCTCATAGTCAAAAGGCATTCTCTGTATTCCCTTTTATCCCTATTATGCTTTTCTTTGTTTTCTATATGTCCTGCTAAGCTCTCACCCTCCATTTGGCTCTCAGCCCGCCCCTCTCTGTTTCACAACTAGCTTGCCTTTATAAGATAACCAAGCCTTTATATACATGTTGAAATAGTCATAATTATTTTCAACATCAGCCACCCTGTAGTCTTTCTGCTTCCATCTTGTTCTCCCTCCTCCTCTCCTTTCCTTTTCCTCCCATTCCCCCGGTACTCATCGTTAACACCTCTCTCATTACAGGTGTTAATTGCAGGTATATTATACTACTTATTACTGCCAATTGGCTAGTCTGTCATTCCTCGAATGATTGCATCAGCTTTCCTCTTACTATCGTTCTTTTAGTCTTTTTCTCTCTAATCCAATTCAACTTCAACTTTCATAACCCTACGTACCCATCATCAGCACTGAAAATCAGAGTGTGTCTTTTTCATGCTTGAGTGTATTTTTGTCAGTATTGTGTCCCCAAGTGTGGATGTGTATGTGTCACTGTTTGTCTGTTTGTATGCTGTAAATCTGTGTGAATGTGCATGAGCATCTGCCTCTGCATGTGTGTGTGCATGCATTCATGCCCATATGGATATGCACATGTGTCTCTGTGCCTTCATACATCTGTATAGGAGACAAAGAGCCTGTGTATGCAAGAGTGAGTAAGAGACAAAAAACACTGTGTGTGTAGGCTGCTGAGCGGCTGAGTTGAAAGCCTGGGAGCTGACAGGCTGTATGCCTGGACCTCCATCTCATCTCCACCACCCTGCTCTTCTGTTCAGCTGGGTGGCTGGGCTCATTACAGACCATTGCAATTGCGCACGCACACGCACGCACGCGCACACGCACACGCACACGCGCACTCTCACTTTTCTTTTTTCTCCTTAATTTTTCTGTCACTTCGTCATATTCTCCCCTTTCTTTCTCCCGCTCCTAACTTTGTTCTCTCTCTGCTTTCTTTTTTTCTCCTCTTTTTTTCCAGTGTCACTCTGTCACATTCTCTTCTCTCACACCCGACACATTCTACCTTTCTTTTTCTGTTTCTTTGTCAACCGTTCTCCTATTTCATGTGCTCCTCTTTTTCTGACATACTTCTTTCTCTCCTCTCTCTCTCTCTTCACTCCATCTTTCATTCTCCAAATTTAGTTTATTTCACACCTCTTCTCTCTCTCTCTCTCTCTCTCTCTCTTCCTTCCTTTCTCCCCAACCTTCGTCTTTCTCTCTGACTGAAAGTCAAAGCCCCTGAGGGAGGGACATAGGGGAGGAGAAGTGAGGACAAGTGAGACAGAGAAACAGCAGCAGGAGAGAAGGATATGTGACAAAGACAGAGAGCAGATCTGCTATTTAAAAAAAAACACAAGAAATGTCAAGGGGAAAGCCAGGGACAGAGGCTGGAAGGATGACGCACTCTGAGTCCCTTGCGTCGACAGGTCATGCTAACCCAGGGACAGTACAAGATCCTCTACTGAATACATCCTCACATAATACAACGTATACAAAATGTACCATTACAACATCTCATATGCATATTTCACATGCTTATCTGGGATGAGTAAATGTTATGATTGTGGGGCCAATGTAACTGTTCTAAATCAAAAGGTATTTATGTTTCACATGACTGTGCATTGACTCTGCACTGGAAGAAATGACACTGTGATTTGTGTAGTTTCCTGGAGATTAACGAAGCAGTTTTGATTACTTCAGATTAATGAAAGTATTCCAGTTGACCCCTGTGCTTGTGGGCTGCCTATCCTCCGTCAGCCTAAAGAGGGTGCTGTGGACTCAACATTTAATGAGCAATCACAGACGCTCTTCCCCCAACTCTGCTGGCACTGCAGGCTGCTTTGTTGATAGGGCTACTGTTGAGCTGATCATGTGATTCACACTTTCTCAAACGGCTGGGCCGCTGCTTGTACATGGGCTGAGAATAGCATGCTGTTTGCAGTAATAACAGTTTGACATAAGGATGTGAGACAGTGAGAATGACAGTGTTTATATTTGTCTATGGACTCATTTTTCTAAATTTTCAAATGTATGAAGCAGCTTAAAATGCATAGATGTTAAATAGTGTAACCATCTCCACTACAATGACCTGTGCCACATTTTACTGTATACTACTGGACAGAAAACAGCTTATGTGCATTGCTAGCGAACTCAAGAGATTAATTTCAACACTATTAACACAAAATACCAAGACAAAGGAAGGGAAGCCAGCTCAAAATGATCAGTACTGTATGCAAATTTCTACCTGTGTCGTTTTTTTGTGTTACAGACCAGACACCTGATCCAAATTAATTTACAAGCAAACAACAAGCAGCCACTTCCTCTGTGTTTGTACAGTACTGTTGCCAAATGAGTGTAACCAAATCTAAAATTGGGGGAATAACTTGTTAGATGTATCAGAAAGTTCAGATTTTTCTTTAACCAATGACCATTACATGATTTTAGCAAGACACTAGACTATGTGCTGCTTTTGTTTATTTTGGTAAGAATTTCTGGACAATTATAATGTCCAGAAACATGTTTTTGTTAGACTTAAAAAGTAGTCAGTGATTGAAAAAAAAACAAAAAAATCAGCTTGTTTAGTGGCATTTTTTACTGATGCTGTTACTAAGGATGTCCTGTCCTTAATTCTTAAGACATGTTCAAAATTGTACCTTCAACAATGTCTTAATTTAATGTCTTAACAGTAATTCACTCCCTCATCTGATCAAATCTTTTCTACACAAGAGGAGAACAAATGATTTTCTGATACCATATATTTGATTATTTCTGGAAAGGTTGAAGTGTTTTATGGATTAATTTCAAACATTTTCAGTTCATAACAATATATCCCTCATGCCGTCTTTTTCTTGACTTTGCAGCATTATGCACTGTGTTGCTAAAAAACAAAAAGGTGCAGGAATAGAGACTTTAAAAATGCGGCACAGTGATGAAGGCTTACAGGAACAGGCTGTTAACAAATTGTTAATAGGTACGCTTTTGTTTCAAACACCCCACCTTGAACTGAGGTAGATGTGTGTATGTGAGTCTCTGTGTGGATTTGTGTTAAACCCCATGTCTCCTGTTAAGTGAGGCAAGCTATATGTTTGGTATGTAAGTGGTACAAATGTCTATTCCTTTAGAAATCAATAATCACTTAAATGTTGTTTCACACACTTCTTGAGGTTACAGGCTTGACTCCTAAAGATTTAAAGTAAAAGGCCCACAGTCATTAAACACCCTATGCGGTTAAAGAATGCATTTACACATGTGGTACCATTCTGTTTGTCAGTTTGTACAGTCTCAGGTTTAGCACACGTATATTTCTTAAACTAAGCCAAATGTACTTTGAGCAAAACAAATAATGTTATTTCCTACAGGTGACAAACACACCCATCAATGCCAACAGTAACCCTGATGGTAAAGTTGGCTGGCTTGTTTTATGGCACAGAGTCACAATCAGAGCTGTGTGTCGAAGGTCTCCGCCAGTCTTCATCTCTGTTAGGTTTAAAGGTCAAGGCAACAGGAAGTGGCTAAGTGGTCTATGTAGAGGCTGGGCACAGATATGGCCAGGCAGTATGGCTACATGACACATGGCTCTGGGCTCACCATGCCTAATGAAACACATCCAACATTGATTACTGGGGACCGCTGTGTCCAAATGTCTGTGCATTTGTGTGCTCATGAGTAAAGAGCGTGTGTTTAAGGGTGTATATCCACATATGTATGGACTATAGTAACTTACCTAGTGAGTGAGCGGCGGTTGTTTTGGAGCTGAAGAATCGTCCCAGTCCCAAGTCTCCTAGTTTCACTACTCCTGTAGCTGTGATGAATACATTGGCTGGCTTGATATCTGGAGAGATATTGGTTGCATATAAAAAGCAAAACTAATGTTACAAAAATGAGGGGAAACAATGCCTGTAGTACAGAGATATGATCATAAAATAAAGTGCATGTCCACTGTGATGGAGATTAATTTCGGAAAGTTTAGTTTCTGGTCTTTGCTCAGAAATCATGACTGTATAACATGCATAAATTGTATTATTGAAAATGTTCACTTCAGTTAATGTGGGCGTTAGCAAACCGTTTCTTCTGCTTTTTCTAATGTAGGCCTAATGTTAATGTGACCTGCATCAGCCTTTGAAATGTACTACTCTAATATAATAGTAAGCGGCTTTTGAATAGGCGGCCTTTGTTAAGTGGTCATTAAAGCCCAGAGCTCAGGGTTCATTAGTGTCCCTGTGCCCTAATCAGAGTCAGAGCCCGAGCCCGACGGAAGTACACCACTTGTAGGTGTAGGGGTGTGTGTGTGTGTGTGTGTGTGTGTGTGTGTGTGTGTGTGTGTGTGTGTGTGTGTGTGTGTCCGTGTCCAAAGACAGGACAGCAGTAGTATACAGCAACTTCTTTAGATTGTTTTCCCACCTTTCAGACATCTATTGGTTTCAGCCCAATTTAGTGTGCTATTAAAATTTACTTGCAGACTTTAATCTTGAGGCAGATAATCTTTCACAGCGAACATCATCTTCATTTTTTGTTTGACTGTTTAGGTAACTCTCCCTGTTTTTGGTACATTTATGACAACACCTCATTTTATTTGAGGTTCAAGAGTCTTTTGTTTAGGCAAAACATCCACTTGTCAATGAGACCAGTCCCAGATGAGTTGCAGGAGAAGTCTCATGGCCCCCTGTCGGAGGGGGGGTGTCTCAAACATCATTAAACATGCATCATTTTGATTGGTAAGACAGGACAATATGCCACTCCGTATCAAGGACGATTTACCTCTTACATCTGTGCACAGCACAACAGAAATGACTAACAATGTCAATGACAAATTGTTGCCCAGGGTCGGTGACTGCAATAGAGTTCAGCCTTTTCAAAATAATTGAAAGTCACTGCAAGGTAATTTTCACACCATAATGAGACATTTTTTTGTTTTTTTAAAGGGCTAATGTACGAGTTTGTAATTGGTCACATGCTTTGAGACATTATTTACATAATGAATCATATCTCTCTTTGGTTTGCTCAAACTTTATTTTCTAGAAATGATAACCAGTTTAAAAGTAACCACTGTTTTTATGCAACTTTTTATCCTGGTAATATGTCACAACATTAGTAGAAGGTGTGAAAAGATGCAGTATTTGTATAAGTCTCTCCAACTAGTATGCACATTCCATTAGTACTCTAAAGCTTTTTTTTAACCATTCATGGTTGCTTAATTTATAAGCACAAACTTGTCCAGGTTAAACAATGAACAAATAAGAAAATGTTTTCTTTATATTGGGCAGGGTTGGTAATGTTGGCATTCACCGGTAAGCAAACACCTAATATTATCATACACAATGTTTAAAACAAACATGACTACTGTTAGCAATGTCGCCACGACGCGCATTGAGCTCAGGGTCGTACACAGGAGGGGTAGAGTACGCACAGCGGGGCAGGGAGGCATTTCATTGGTTCTTTCTAAGCGGACCGTGAGGCAATGATTAGTCGCCGTTTTTACAGGATTACAGCAGCTACAGATGACAGATCTTTTTCACTTCTTTTTCAGAGGCCATAAGTTATTTATTGCTGTCGGGGTGTAAAGACCATTTTAAACAATATAGAAAAAAGTTTATATTGGAAATAGTTACCAACCCTGCCTTTAGAGTGTGTGTGTGTGTGTGTGTGTGTGTGTGTGTGTGTGTGTGTGTGTGTGTGTGTGTGTGTGTGTACGCTACCTCTGTGCATGACTCTCCGGGAGTGCATGTGTTCGAGAGCACTGCACAGTTGGACAAAGTATTTCCACACTGTTCTCTCTGGGATGAGCCTCCTCTGCTTCTTAAAGTGCTGTAAAATAAATACAAGCACACACACAAGACACACACATCCCGAATCAGAAAATCTAAGCAACATTAGCATACCTGAAAGAAGGAACAAATAAAATATTTTAATAGGAGTGGGAAAAGGTCTTGTGTGGCACGGAATACAATTTTTACATGTTAGCAAAGTGTTTATGTCGGTGTGTGTTTATACAGCATCCATCCCCAGCCCCCAGCTCTGACTCCACTGCTAATGGAACCCAGACCCACTCTCCTCTCGGTTTGTCCCTTGCCTAACCAAGCTTCGTCTCATTTTCTCTATGGCCTTCAATGGAAAGCACATGCATTCTCAGGAACAGAGAGAAGAAATTTGTGGTACCTTCCAAAACTCTCCCATCTGGCACACAGCTCTTTTGTTAGGTACAGCTCTCAGTGGCACAGTGGTTCCAGTTGTTTTTGGTTTATTTATTCATTTTGGAGGGCTGAGTGAGTCGTTCTGGATCATCAAGAGAGTGGTCCATATCCAAAGAAGCCACAATAATGGCAGAGATAACAAATAAGGCATAATGGCTTATTGATCGACAATGACAATAATCAGCAAGTGAGGATAGAAACACATCCTCAAACAGCACCCGGTAAGACTAAGAAGTAGTAAAAAGTCTGGCTACCAGCAGGATTTTATGGGGTGTTCTCATGGTTCCAAGAAGGGAAGCCTGGACTTTAGCCAGCTTGGATGAGAGTCCTGCACATGACAATTACAATTTAAGAGCAACATTACAATAATAATAAAATTCCCAAGATACGGTCCTTTTCCTACTTCCTACCCCCCTACTTCCGGCACCCTTGCTCCAACCACACCCATCTTCAAACTCAGACTTTATTTTGACCTCAACCTCAAACTTCTGACAGTTAAAAAAGACATGACTAGCTTCAACAAATGTACAACAGTGCAAGTAACTTTATTGTATTTTAAGGTATATCTGTGTGACTGTATGCATGTATTTTCAAGAATCATGGAGATATAACTACTGCTAACCATCTTCAGCATGTGTGTTAATGTGTGTTCTATGTGTTGAATCTACTTTCTATTTTTCCTGTTCCAACCAATCCTGTGCCTCTTCAGTGTGTTCTCTTAATGAGGCTACAATATGTATGACACTACATTAGGTAAGTGTATATCTACTTTAGAAAGAGAACATAGTCTTTAGTGTGGTCAGGGGTCAAGGAGGAGAAAGGACAGGACTGTTAGAATTACTGGTCAATTGCCCTAGTAAACAATGTGAGAGAAAGCAAGAGAGAGAGACCGAATGAGAGAAAAGAAAGAGACAGAGAGGGAGTTGGATGGGGAGACAGCAATAAGTGGAATAATGGAAGAAGGTAAACGACAGGTTGTAGGTAATAGTAAGATACAGAAAATTAAGACATGGTATCAGAGAAAGAGAGGGATAAAGAAATATAGATGTGTAGAGAGAGAGAGGGATAGACCTTGACCTACATCCAAACAACGCCTTAGTGAGAAGCCATTCTTCCCTTGCCCTCACATTTCCATATCAGAGGACTGTTTGATGTCAATGGGGGAGCACATTGACACCCACCAACACCACCCTCCTCTCCATGCCTTTAACAGCAAACACTGCACATGCAATATTCTGTAAGTGCATGCAAATCAAGGACCATTTGATTTCATTTGAATTCTGAGATGGTCAGAGAGAGAGAGTAATAGAGAATGACGGAGGGAGAAAAAAAGGAGGAGAGACAGCATGGAGGACGAGAAATCAAAAAGATGAAAAATGTTAAATTCATGCATTGGGGGGGGGGGTGTTCTGTTTTACATATGGCACACTGTTCAAATGTGTTTACTTCACATTACGGCCCAAGGAGGGGAGGCTAATCCATGGCACGCACCTCTGGACTGCCCCTTTAGAAAAACAAATCATTTAGAACTGTGAAGGAAACAAATGGTGAGGAGGAGAGGCATGTATTTGTGTACATGACTGTATATTGTCAGCAGCCATAAGGAGATGACAGTCTGAATGCTCCCAGCATCCTCAGTTGCTTAGCTAAGATAGCTGTGACGCTCAGTGGTTTGTTATCTTACCTCTTCAGGCTGCCATGATGCGTCTTTGTAAAAGTGCATCTCTAAACATTTGCCTGAGTGCATGTTTCTATGGTTGGGTCTGCACATACTTTGCTTACACAGTATACCATATGTATATATTCAGTGTGTGTGTGTGTGTGTGTGTGTGTGTGTGTGTGTGTGTGTGTGTGTGAGTGTGAGCTGAGCCTGCCATGTTCACTCTTGTACCGCTAATCCTCGCCTCTCCTAATTTGCTGTGTTGAACTGTGCGGATGTGGAGCTGCTGAGTATGACTGCAAACAGCTTGTCGAGCTGTGCTGATACAACGTTGCGGCATCATTTATGCATGGAAGAAGACCAGGGTTTTTTACATGCACACCACTAATTTGCTATACTGGCAGGTTTTAATAATAACTGGGGGTTTGGTCTAACTCAAAGACGAATAACATGGTGAGCCTGGGATGTAATCGCTACCACTTTTGAACAACCCGGTTCCTTCTGCTCCAATTTCAACAACATCCCCCCACGAAAAAAACCTTGCTGATCTAGGTTTAAGACATGGTCAACTCGAAACATCCATGTGGCTCAAAGCCACACATTATGTAATTTATTCTAATATACATTTGCTTATATTTGACTCAATGTTGATTTTATTGGTTAGAACCATTGAAATGATTACATCTCTCTGAGCGAGATCTAGCCAAAGTCCTTTATTATATTATTACCACAAATGACAGCTTTTGTGGCAAGTACCTCAACTCAAGAATTAACATGTAAAAGATATGAGGTATAAACGTAAGATTAAAGGCAGATAAGTTATGCTCAGTATTTGTTCATACCCCTTACATACAACACATGCTGGAACTTTATGGCCATTAATCATTGTTCGATTCTTTACAACTTCCCTTTCACAGCCTACACAGACTGCTAGGACCAAATGGGGTTGCAAAAGGCTTTATATTAGTTGGTTTTTGGTTTCAGTATGGAATGGGTGATTCAGATTGACTAAGTGTCCAGGTCAAAATCCCGTAACAACCACCAACCACAAACCACAGACTTCCTTCCGTTATTAAAGGCCACATCAGCAGTTTGTTGCTTTCATGACAGCATTCCTTTTGACACCAAATGTGTGATATGGTGTTGGACTGATTATTTGGTCAGGTATTAGATATACCAGAATTTCCCCTTGGAATAACAAGACACTGGATTTTTGGTATATCTGATAAACCAAGACAGTTGAGTCTGAATGTTCCTGTGTCCTGAGTGTTACTTGAAGTATTTCATGACCACATGATCAAATCAACTGCACTTCCAGCAGTCTGGGCAAGAGTGTTAGCTAGTGGGTGTGCTGTTGTGGAGAGTTCCTTACCTTGATCATACGTGAGAGGTCCCCTGCATCCGCTAGCTCCAGCACAATGTTCAGCTCATTGTCCTCAATAAAAGACGCATGGTACTTTATCACATTGGGGTGGTTCAATTGCTGTGGGAGAAAAACACGACATGTCATGGAGAAGGAAAAGCAGAAAACATGCAGGTGACACTCGTCACATTAAGGGCTTCCATGGTCACACTACTTAATCGGAGAGTGAAAATCACTCACTGCAGAAGCTACAGACAGTAGCATCTTCTTGCAAACATCTTACACAATTTATATCAAAACAACCTTATCAGCTGATAAATAACAGAGGTTCATGTCATAAGTTGTGTGCTTTCATCACCAATTAAAACAACAGTTAAATTCATGTTTGGAATCCATATTTATTAAGTGTGGACCTAATGAGACGGTTTTGTCCTCCAGTGTGACAAAGCTGGGTGACACGTCACAACAACCCCTCTGCCTGTGATCTCTCTCACACACACACACACACACACACACACACACGCCTGACAGGCCGACATGGCTGGCAGTCAGAAAAACAAGCATCCCAGGCTCATCTCTGGCTGCGATTCCTTCCTGTTGGTTGGTCAATAAAGCAGGAACAGCATTCCCTGTAGTAAACAAAAAGTCTCTATCCATCCAGAGCAAGAATAGAAAAGGGGGAGGGAGAGAGGCGCAATGAAGGGGAAGAAACAAATGACACAGTGACACAGACAAGCAAAAGAATGATGGAGACAGGGCGGGGTGAAGAGGTAGGGAAAGAGAACAAAGGTGAGGAAGGAAAAAAAAGAGCAGGAGAGGAATCAGGTGAGCATAGTTAGAGAAAGGGGGAAGGGAAAGATGGTGACATGTGGAGAGCTGGAGACATGGAGCTGTGTGGCGTGGCAATGTCGAGAGAGAGAGAGGGGGGGGCGTGTGTGAGCAGACGGAGCAGTGTGACACGCGTCCTCCACTCGGCTCTGCTTTCTCTGCTGTGATTAAAGAAATGTTCATGCTCCGGATGATCCCAAGAAGAGGGGAGGAAAGCACAGTACAGTACAGTACGCAACACTACACTCTCCACTGTCTCTGCATCCCTCCACAATCCCCTTTCGCATTCGTTCTCTCTTTCCCTTCCTCGTATCTCCATCTTTTCTTTCTCCCTCCCCTGTCCTCTTGCCAGATGTATTTTTGGCTCAGAGTGGCAGATCTGCACAGCTCCACACTGTAGCACAGCCAGAGAGTGATGACAAGTCGTCGTCTCCCCCCCTCCCAACCCATTCCTCATCCACAACTTGAACCTCAGGCGGAGGATGCAGAGAAATAAAGAGATATGTTCACATGCAGATGTTTATGTTAATGATGAATGCAATGCAACAATCATTCATTGGGAAATATCACATAGTTCTGCATGATTATGTAATTACACATGCTCGCTGAGACCCACCAGTGTGTGTAATTACTTAATCATGCAATGTGATATATTTGGTGAGCTGGTGATGTGTTTCAAAGAAGAACAAGATACTGAGTAATGCAATCTGATGGTACAACATCAACCATGATAAGAAATTAGGTTGCAGTGTATTTATAAATGGAATTACATGCTCATATGAAAGCAGCTGGTAAGAATTTGAACAACAATATTAAATAGATCCAAGTGTCCTTCAGCTGCGAAAGTTTAAGTAAAAACAGCTTCTAATGTCCATCACCAGCAGAAACTAATGCCTTGTGTTGCACGACATGTTGATATTTATCACTTCACTGAACAAGAAAATGAGTAGATATGCAATGTTGGGTTGTTTGTCCATTAGAAGAGAAACTAAATAGGTACTAAACTTGCAAAAGAAATGTATTGCTCTTAGAGAGACCTAAAGATTAAACTGAATTTATAGTGTGTGTGTGTGTGTGTGTGTATATGTATGTGTGTGTGTGTGTGTGTGTGTGTGTGTGTGTGTGTGTGTGTGTGTGTGTGTGTGTGTGTATCTCAGGTTAAATGAAGCTGGTTGCTGCCAGTTCTGTCTTGTCAGTAAACCTCTGGTATAATCTAATCAGATTCAGAACCCAGACATGCACACACCACGCATTTTTGCAAAAACACAAAACACAGAGTAGCAAACACAGACATAATTACAGCTTTTCACTGCTGATTAGGGAAGGTCATTGGTCGTCAGAACATAATCAAGGCTTGATAGTAACCCACAAGTGAGTGGAATTTCAAAAATGGAGAAACTAGCAGTGATCAGGCTATATCTGCAACCAACATTCCTATCAGCGAGGATTTAGACAACAGGGCAGAGTGAGATTCTAAAGTTGAAATCATCACGCCAGAACGGGAAAATACAGATGAATGGGCAGACAAACACAGACAGACAAACAAACAAACAAATAGGCAGACCGTTGAAAGGCCATGACTCTGTCTGTGTCTGTGCGTGTGCGTGTGCGTGTGCGTGTGTGTGATCATGCGCCAGTATGTGTGTCATTCCAGTCGGTCCATGCCAGTGTGCCTCTCATTATTCTGATTTGGCTGTGTCTCCTGTTGGCCTGTCTAGTAGGGGATAAGGCAGAAGGACTGTCTCTCTCTCACACTCAGCCCTTTATTATCAGGCTGGCTGGGCAGTGCAGGGCCGGGCATAACTTCCATGTTCACTAGCAATCAGCTTACAGGATGAAAATAAGGGAACAAAAAGCTCTGAGGGGGGGAAGACGAGCAAGGAGAGGGAAAGGAGGGATGGATGGGACGACAAAACAACTGGGTGAATGAGACAGACAAGATAGGAACAAGCAGAAGGTGAAGGACATAGAGAAATGGGTATGAGGATCCAATTAATGAGAGAATTAAAGTAAATGCCTAAAGGAAATGAGAAATGTAGTCACCTGGCAGAGTGTGACATTTAACCCTGCCCTGACCCCTCTTAGGAGGTCAGAGACACAGATCCAGGCGACCCCCGCTGTCTCGTGCCGTCAAGTCAGTGATCTCTGCTACTCAGATTACAGCTCTCTACAGGGTTTCGCCTGCATCTGAGTATTGTTGTCTTTGATTGGCCCAAAGAGCCCCGGGAGCTTCACTGATGTGTTTGAGTGGTACAAACTAATTGGTTTGTTTTCTTTCCCTGTTTATGTGTGAGCATGCGTATGTGCACAAACTGCCTGTAGTGCAAAAGCATGCGCAGAAAGGCTTCATATATGGAGGGAAACGCTATCAGGAACGAATGAATGCACACCCAATCAAACCACAAACACACACAACTTTGACATGCATCTAGAATCTTGCAGACGGGGAGATATTGAAGTAGTCATTAGTTTGTCAATTAGTATTTTACAGCAACCCAGCTGACACATGTTTATGGTAGCTTGATAAATGAAACTTCATGGGGTAAGGCAAGATCAGGAAAGGGAGGAGGCAAAACATCAAGAGACAAGTGCCCGGCTCTGAACATTATAAAAAAGATTAAAAAAAACAATAGTTTTGGCATTTTAAAAAAGAGTCAATGTGAGCCTGGAGGGATGTTACGCTGGTCACACACACACACACACACACACACACACACACACGCGCGCGCTTAGAGCCATGTGGAGACAGTAATACACATGTACTGTACAGTCACACACGCATAATCATTCACATTTTCACTTGTGTGTACAAATACTCAAACACCCCTCTGCATTCATAACCATGCAAGGAAACGCACGCACACACGTGCATGTGCCCACACATCAACACATAAAATCCAAGCCGTCTGGTGCAGATCAATTGTTTTCCTGTGGTGGAAGGTCTCAGCTGAGGCACCTTAAGAGAACACAGCACAGAGCATGACGCCGTCTCCCTCCTCTCTGGTTCTTTACCTTAAGGAGATCTATCTCTTTGATGCAATCTTGCCGAGCTTTGGCATCCATCAAGTCGAATATCTATCAAGAGATCAAAGAGGGGGGAGAGAGAGAGAGAGAGAGAGAGAGAGAGAGAGAGAGAGAGAAGTGTTATGACATATTCAAGAAATGGTAAGATGGAGAGATGTAGAGAAGATAAGGGGAAAAAACACAAAACAGAAAACATGGTTGCTGTTATCTAGAGGGTGGTGTTGGAGTGACTACAGGTGTTTCACATCGGAGTAACACACACAGATCCCTGTGTAAGGTGTGTGTGAGGTGTGTGTATGTGTATGCTTAAACATAATAACATTATATCCTCCTGGTGGTGTGTATGTGTGTATAGTCGGTGAATACTGAATGTACTGTATGTGCATGTATCCGTGCGTGTGCACATTCCCCAAGATAACTGAGTCATATTGTGAAGGTAAATTAGCCTACACAGCACTTCACCACGACGAAAATACAAATAACTCACATGCATGTTTAAGTGTGTGAATGTTGTAGTGGTTCCTGACTATCGGAGTGGTCAATGGTATTTAACAATTAATAAAAAAAAAAAAACCTGACAAAATTAAGAATCTGTAGCTGTGTGTTTCCATTCACACATTTTGAAGTATTGCATTATAAAAAGCTGAATGAAAACGGCAAAATTCAATTAAAATGTCTCAATTAAATACCTTCCCATTTTCTCTCGTTTAGATGGCCAAGGCGACTCGTTTTGTTTCCGGTTAGCAACCTCTACTTATTTTACTAGGTTAACTGCCGGATTACAGCCATGCGTACTTCAGACAAAACTACGCTGTAGCCTAGTTTATTCGTTATACCAAACCAGTTGATAGAAACATGCCAAATTTGAATTTCTTGTTTATGACGTTTCAAAGGTTCGCTAAAAATTCGCTTGACAATTGAATGGAAACACGACTTGTTACTCTTTTCTTGCATCTTTTTGTAATTTATTTCTATTTATCATGCTTTGAGTTTATCAAGTTGAATCAAGAATACCAGTGTGTGGATTTATGACTTTCTACTACAGTAGAATGAAGGTGAGATCCCCAGTGCTTAATTGCCCATAAGTGTGAGTATATTTGGTTGTCTGTTTGTGTTTTTCTGGTGACAGACCGTCTCAGGTTACCCATTCATGAGGAACAATAGTTCAACATCTCACTGGCTGAACTGGCTGCACATGGTATCCAAAGTGGTGCGTATTACTGTGTGCGTCTTACCTGGACTTTCTTCAGGGCCATTGACGTGTTGTCTAACAGGTACCTCGCCCTGTACACCTCACTGAACTGGCCCCGTCCGATCTTCTTCTCAATCTGGAAGTTTGCCAGTGAGTTATGGCCCATGTCTGGTTGCAATGGTTTCTGAAAGAAAAAAACAACTTTATTAGCAGCTATGCACACAACACAACGAGCGCACACACGCATGCATAAATAAAACATCCTATTACATAAAATGCAGGCACCTCATCATTCCACCTAAGTTGCTTAAGTTCACAGGAATCCAAGTCATCTTCCTTCCTTTGTCTGCCAAGTTCTATCACTGACAGTCTGGCACTGGGCCACAGACTACAGGACTCCTCGCCTCTCCTTGCCACACGATTGGCTGTGCAGGCTGAGACACTCAACTCACCTTGCACAATAAATAAACCAGAATGAGCCCCTTGGATATGATGTGTGAAAAAAAAAGCACAGAGCAGGCTGCATGACCTTTCCAGCCTTTTGGTAAACTTGTACAAGGCGTCGGCGGGAGCAAACAGAAGGTGACAGATATCAGAATGCCACATGTCACCAGCACTTCTGCCAATGTGGCCGTGGGAGCAGCTCAGGGGCAAGCGACTTGGGACAGAGGGAAGAAGACAAAGAGGTCGAGAAAGTCAAAAATGAATCTCCCAAGCATTAAAACACACAAGAAGGGAGTGTCATCATACTCATGGTAACTCTGTCAAACTGCTTCACTTACGTTTAGCAGTTTGACAGAGTTACCATCAGACCGCAAGCCATAAAGGATTCCCTCACAAAGGAAAACTATGAGATCCAGGAAAAACGTACCCAACCAAAATACTATAAAAGGGAAACAAGTATAGCTGTGTGGTTAGAAGGGCAACAACTAATGGTTATTTTACAACTGACCATGACTTCACTGATGACTTTTTAAATTAATCAACTTAACGTTTAGTCTGTAAAATGTCAGAAAATTGTGAAATTGGCCATTACAATTTCAAATGCCCATGGTAACATCTTCCAATTGCTTGTTTGGTCCAGTCAATAGTCTTGAACCCAAAAAATATTCAATTATATAAAGCAGAGAAAAGCAGCAAATGTTTGTTTTTTCTGACAGCTAAATAAATGAACTGATTGTTTCAGCATCAGGATTTAACCATAAGATCATGCCACATACTTTATTTAATACAGCAAAAACCTATATATTTAATTTTGACAACAATCAAGTGGAGTGATGTCATCAATCATTTAATTGTCTGTATGCTGACAAAACCAACCCGAGACTGAATATTATAATATATAGACACTTACACATCGATAGTGACGGGAAGGGAAGCACAACTCCAAACAGGACTGTTTATACAAGGTATAAGGCTGGGGGTGGGGCAACCAATTTAAGCATTTCATTGTTTTTTAATGTTTAAAGTTGACAGCCAAAGGAAGAGGCGTGAGCCAATTAGATGCCCTGTCCAATTAACACTTAACACCGTCGAGGTGTGTGCATTTTTCAGCATGACACCACCATCATCCCGAGCTGTCTGAGAGTCACAGTGACAGAGAGCATGATGCACTTACAGGAACTCTAAAAAAAAAAAAAAAAAAAAAAAAAAAAAAATGCTTTGCTAATAGCTACCACTGAATGCTGTAACAGCAGTAACATATTGTTCCAGTGTGGACTTTACATACGCTATAAACTTGCATAAAAGAGAGGCAAAATGCAAACCTACACATAGATCTACAAGGTGTGTCACATTGTAAATGTTGCCATATTGTGCAATGACTTGTCATAATGTTGACAGAAGCATTTGTGCAAGGATAAATGATGGACAGTTTGAGGTGTATATATTCAGAGAGCGCGAGAGAAAAAGAGAGTGAGAGATGGGGGCGGGGCAGAGGACAAGAGGGCATTGCTTTCATTCGCTGCGTGGTAGCTTGACAAATGTTAGCATGAGCCTCTAAAGCGCTGTGACAACCGCCTGCTGAGAGCACAGTCTTGCTAATGTGTCCTGGCATGCCAGCCCCCTAATCACACATTTACATATGCAATGACCTACATTTGCATGTCAGATCGCACACTGTCCGGCATGATTAACAGTGGGCACCTCCCTGTATGGAGTCGCCCTGGGTGGCAGCAGAGGCCGTGCGAGGGCGGAAGAGAGGGCTGGAGGGAGGGCGGCTTTTTTGGCAGCCAAGGGGCCGGGCTGCCAGGCAGGATTATGTCAGCCAGCGGCCCCGGCATTAGACACTTCATTAGAGCTAATCTGTTTAGCAGTGGGCAGTGTATGTAAACTTCACAGGCCATTTGCGGCACCTCTTCGCCCCCTGGCCTGGCCTTCAAAGGGCAGCCAGGCCAAAGCTGAGTGACAGGCCGTCTCATCTGCCGCGCATGGGTGTCACACAATCAGGAGCTCCCAGCTGAAACACAAGGCCCCGACAAACATAAAGGGAAGTCACAGAGGAATGACCCTGAATGATGCAGGGGTCAGTGTCTGAACCAAACTGGAAGGAGACGGTTATACAGACTACTGCGTGTAAGGATCTAAACTTGATTGTTCATGTGTATGTTAAATATGATGGAAAAGCACAAAGATGAAGGGGTGACTAGTGGACCTTTCAGAAGAACAGTGTATCTATGTTATCTGAATGGGTAAAGCATGGCACAAATGCTACCAAGGGTACACGTTTGATTCTTTCTTGGGGTTTTCCATTTAAAGAAAAAAAGAAGAAAAAGAATTCAGAAGGCTTGAAAACAAAGCTGCATATTAACCTTAAATCAATTAATCACTTTTTTACATTTATCCATCACAAACTTCTCATATCAGTGTTAAGGCATAAACAATGAAAAGGAACGCAAATCCTCTAACACTGGCCAATATTAAGTCATTTAAAAATTGGTAAATGACTATCACTTCGGGGTCGCATTAGACTTGCCGCAGTAGTCGGTGTTTCTGGTGATACCTGGTGGTCAGGCATACACCGATTATTTTACTTGCCCACTGCCCCCACCATCGTTTTGCTTTTATAGAAAAATAAAACCCATTTAGTTCATTTTCGTGTATCAGCACCCACTAAATATGTCATCGAAGTCGGACGAAGGATGCTATAATTATAAACTGAAAGTGACTGCTGCGTACAGCAGCAGCAGCAATAGACGATGGCGGGTGATTTGGTGTCAAATCAAAAAGCAAAAGCACCTATTTGGCAATATTTAATAGAGAACTTGATAACGTTAATGAGGCAATCTGTAAACTGTAAACTCTGCCATGCAGCCAGAACGCGGTGTAGCTGCGCCGGCTGCGCAGCAGAAGCTCGACCGGACAGGCCAGAGATCAAAGAAAGAGCTCTGTACGCGCCACTGACAAATATCTTTTCTTGTAAAATGTCCGGTGTAATCGGTTGCACCGTTGTTGTCACAAGTTTATTAACTGGTGGGAAAATTTCCTCACCTTGTCATCCTGAGGTCACATGTCAAATGGCAGAAATGATCATTTACTATAGACCTTGAGACAAAGAAAAAAGTAGTGATAGGCCCTTTGATTATTACTGTCTCTTTCTAAATTCTGATCTTCAGAATACAGACGTTCTTCATGTTTTTCTTGACTTACATTTCTGTGGTGTGATTATACTATTTTCACTCACATCATTCTGGTTGGTGATGGGGACAAGCTGCAGGGGATGGAGATAAGTGGCAGGCAGCCGTGCAAGGCATTATGGGTAACGTCTGTGAGGGACAGCGTATCTTGGGTATAAAGGTGACACACAACCGCCATGGGCAACTCACTAGCAGGGGGATTGAAAAAGAGAGAGAGAGAGAGAGAAGAGCGAGAGACAGCGGGAGAGCAGACAGACAGCTCATTGAAGGAAGTGTGATACGGGCTGCCCAATAATGACACCATTGCCAAACACAACTGACAAGACACATGGAGAGTGGAAGAGGGAATGCGGAAGACAGGGAGAGGGAGAGAGAGAGTGAGAGGGGGGGAAAGACAAGCAGCAGAGGGGCGAGGGTGTGATGTGACAGCCCAGCAGAGCCAACGGCTGCCACAGAAAGGCCAGCGGCGGCAGAGAGGTGCTGTCTCCCATGGAGAGAGACAGAGAGGGATGCAGTAACAGAGAGAGAAACTCAGGGCACGTCCACACTAAGCCGACTAAATTTAAAAACACACCTCTCCATTTTGGCACACTGAACCAGCATTTTACACACTGTAAAATCTCCAGAGTGAGGCTGTGGCTGCGTATTTTGGTGTGGAGGGGGAAAATAACATTAGCCAACATTATAAAAAATGAGAGGAAATGAGGAGAGAAAATAAGGAAAATTACCTGCAAGGGTCCCAGACATGAACTGGGGTTGATGTAGGTCAGTCGGTGCCTTAACCCCTGGTGCCTTAATGCCACCAGAGCGCCCTGTGATCACTCATTCTAAACCTTAATATAGCTGATCCAGGTGAATACAGGTGTTGTCATTTTTAGTATTTATTTTGTCAGACTAGTTAGAGATCATAAAGTAGTGACCAACATTCAGTGCAGACCGTACCCTAGAAAGTACTATTCATTTTGTTAACAGTTAGCATTTATGACCCACGACTAAACACTATATATATATATATATATATATATATATATATATATATTTTATCAATTGGTTTGTTTTCTTATTGTTTAAGCAGTTTAGTTGGGACAGGGATCCCCACAAAACAACCACACAACTCTTGTGTGGACACGTTTTTTTTCCATCATGTAAACAGTGTTTTCCAAAATTAGTAATGTGGATGTTTCCAAGAGAGAGAGACAGCAACTGGCAGGCAGGGAGCCCCACTCCCAACCCCCACCAGTCACCTGCCCCCTTGAGCACGGCACCATGCAAAATTCCTCAGCCAACCGCCAGGATTCACCCCAAAGGTACTTATCGTTCTTCTCCTATCAATCTGCTCCACAACCGCACTGCCTTGTCTCAGCGCTTACAGACAGATCCGTGACTGTCAAACTCTGCAGTGACGATCAAAATCTGATGTGAGGGGGCCTCCTCACCAACCCTCCCACTCACTCAAAGAGCAAATGCGCCATTAAAAATGCACATCTTACCAGCTCATCTCGTTTACCTAATGCATATGCATCACACCTCCGGGACCAAGAGAAATGATATTGCAAGCGATACTGAATATCCTTCATCACATATACAATTCAGATTTCTTCAGGAGGAGGCTGGTGTTTCCCCCACCCCCCTGTGCTGCCAAGCAGACTGAACCTTGGGAAAGTGTGAAACAGAAACAGGACTTGTTGAAAGACACCCATCTGGATGCTGCTTAGACAGCCATCTACATACTCCAACTGACTCTCTCTCTCCATCTCCCACTAAATGTGAATTCAGTTCAGCGTCTTCTGTGAGAGTGAAAAAAACATGACGCAACATAGAAGATTCACTGTGCTACCAATAACCGAAGCACAAAAAGTGGGCCTGGAATTAACACTGATGTAAACTGCTAGAAATAGGCTGAAAAAACAAAAAAGAGAAATCATTAAGCCTGAACAATAACACACAATCAACTGTTGGGAGATCAGTGGAAGATCTAGTGTGTGTGTGTGTGTGTGTGTGTGTGTGTGTGTGTGTGTGTGTGTGTGTGGTATTGCCTAAGTGAATATAATCATTAGAGCTTTTATCTGACTTTCTTCTGTGTGCAACCCAATTATCCTTAATTTTGCAATTACAAATCTTAGAATAAATTAACCCCCTTGGCAATTCCAGTGTTAATGTTGCAGTGCCCTTGCATACGCAAGAAAAACAACAACCTATTTTTAGTTTAGTTTCTTTCTCCAAAATAAATCCACATTTTCTCTGGGGCATATGGATGATCCTCTTTGTTTAAAGTCTATTCAATAGTTATGGAGGCAAAAACATCCTTCTGGAAAGAAATCAATGGACCCGATGTTGGAGGGCGGTATTAAAATCCAACAATGACCAGATCTGCACAGAGCAAACCTGAGTTGTATCGAACCAAGAGAGGCGTGCAGGGAGGCCAGGCTCTGCCAGCCTCCAGAGCTCTGATCAATAGAAACAACTCAACATTCATCCACTGCTGTCTATCTCACACACCGGCTACAGCGGTCTGAAGGATGCTCTGACTGAAAGGGACAACTTGATTGAAGCGGGGAAATTATAGTAATATAGAGTATTTACAGTTCAAATTGTGAAGTAGGTAGGATACTATGCTTGCAATGAATGGATGAGTGGGTTATATCATCATAAATTATCGAATATGTCCCCTTTTGAATAAATCTACAGGGAAACAATTTGTGATGCCACAATCCTTATTAAATTTAACAAAATCACTCACTATATGATAGAATGTGACATGACGGTAATACATGGTCACGGTGGTATAATCTTTTATCATGGTGCATTTCCTAAAAACTAAATTGAAAAAACTCTTCATAGATAATTTGACCTGATTGTGACTTAAAAAATCCAGACATTTCATCACATTGACCCAACAATCCTGTGAATCTAATACTTCCATTTACGAGACCTGCGAGACCTGAAACGTTGCTCACAATGGTCCAAAACAACCAGAGACTGAGTATGAGACTGATTATAATTCAGTAGTGCTATCGATGTGGGGACAAATGAAAGATTAAGGCGATTGCTTTTGAGCCAGTAGGTGCAAAAGCAACTGCCTTAATCTTTCATTTGTCCCCACATCGATAGCACTACTAAACAACCAATCTAGTCCTCATCACTATAATAATGTGCTGGCCTTAACCAATGTAACCTGTGTATGTTTTTCCTAATTCCTATATTCAAACCTTGCATTTATTTATTATGCGTAACTAACTTATTATGGGGCATGTGCAATACTTTACTATATCAGGGCCTTTGCAATATCCTCTCAACTATTTTTTGCTTGGCCTAAAGCACATTGTTGTCTTATTAGTGCTGTCAAACGATTAAATAAAATATTTAATTGCGATTGTCATAGTTAACTCGCAATTAATCACACATTTTTATCTATTCTAAATGTCCCTAGATTTCTTTTTGTCCAATTATTTTTTCTCATTTTAATGCTCTTATCAACATGGAAAAGTGGATCGGCTTGCTTTGTGCTTTTGTCACCTGGCTTTGACGAGGGGGCAGAGAATTGTCATCAGCTGTGTGCTTGGCCATCAAGTGGTATTTCAGGCTGGACGTGCTGCGATGATAGCTCAGTTCACAACGACAAAACACGCAGATCACTTTGGTCTTGTCAATGGAACCATTTGGCAACTTTTTAAAAGTAAACTTTCCATTCAGAATCTTACTGGCATCCATTTCGGCGTCTCGCGCTCGCCATCCACTCAAAACGTAACGTTAGCCTACTGCTCTTTGGCCGGCTCGCAAACCCAAACAATTGTGTGCGGCGTGCCTGTTGTTTTGTTCCCGGTCTAGCTAGATCCAGTATGGTGTTGTAGTTTTTTCACAGCATGTGAAAAAAACGACAAAGTTTGCTAGGCCAAAAAGAACGTTAATCTTGCGTTAAAATTGACGCCGTTAAAATGGACGCCGTTAAAATGGGTTTGCGTTAACGCCTTTAATAACGCGTTTAACTGACAGCACTACTTGTTATATATTGTTATGTACTTCCTGTCTGTTGATGTTTGGTGCATGTGTTCGTATACAGCTGTTGTCAGCGCTTCTCTTTGCCCAAGACAAACTTCCTTCGGGACAATAAAGTTTATCTCATCTTATCTTATAAAAAGGTATGACAAAATATTATGCAGCTGACAATTTTCATCATCTCACTTTATATGTCATCCTAACTCACCACCCAGGTTAGCTAATTGGCTTGTGTTCATGTGTGTGGAGTTTACCTGGGGTTGAAAGACTGGCACGGCTGCATGCTGTCCTTGTGGCTGCGTATCCATATCCACGGTGTTAGGAGCTTGATCCGTTACACCTCTGAGAACAACAAACACACAAAATAGAACTTCTGGTTAGCAGTCACTTCCTTTAAAAAATATCTAAATTCTACAATAACATTTCACAACAGAAAATAATAACCTCAACTGGAGAACTGTTCTCAGTTGTTCAGCACTAAACTATTGAGTGCTGGTTGCAGCCAGAGTGTCCAGTTTCAGCAGAACTGGATCCCACGGCATGCCTGTGGGTCCCTCTCAAGTTGCAGCATGACAGAGCTACAGCAGGCAGTGATATTAATCTGAACAAAGTAAAGATAATACCACTCTGTATTTCCTTGGCATTCCTCCAAGGAACCTTTCATGGGAATTACTGGTTATACCGGCATTTTACGCAGTTCCACTTAATTTTCTGTTTTCTAAAAGAAATATAGGTCACACAGAGGGGAGTGTGTTTGGTATGGGTGTTTGCCACCGTGCTGTATAATTGCATGTTCTGGCTTGTAAGCAAGCTAATTGCATAAGATTCTCCACCACCAGTTGCTTGGCCTATCACCGCACTTAAAGTGCCCATATTATGAAAAAAATCACTTTTTCTGGGATTTGGGGTGTTCTTTTGTGTCTCTGGTGCTTCCACACACATACAAACTTTGAAAAAAGTCCATCCATGCTGTTTAGAGTGAGATACGGTTTCTGAATGTGTCCTGCCTTCAGTCTCTGGGTGAGCTGTTCAAAATCGACACGGCTTGTGACGTCACAAGCCAAAACGAGCAGGCTAACCGCAACCATTAGCTCATAGCGTTAGCGTTAGCATGCTAATGCTAACGCTAGCATGCTACCTCGTTCTCAATAGCAAAGCACTGCTACAACACACACAAGTTCACCATAATCTACAAAAGAACTACTTCCATGTGCGCCCTCATTTAGAAGTCTCCCAGCTAATCCTGCCTTGTAACTGACCGAAGTTGTAGAAACAGCCTTTCTTTTACCGTCTATGGAGCTAGCTAGCTGACATGATCTACATCTGAGCTACTGCGCATGTGCGAGTGCAATCAAAGATAGTACAGAAGAAGAAGAAGAAGAAAAGAGGTCTCACTCTGTAGCTAAAACAGAGACCAGCTGAAAAGAGGATCTGCAGCAGTGAGAGAGAGCACTGCAGTACAACAAAAATATGGTGTTTTTTGAAAATTAAACCATGTAAACCTATTCTGGTGCAACCTTAAAATACAATTATGAACCTGAAAATGAGCATAGTATGGCTGCTTTAAAACAGACAGTGCCATAATATGAAATGTTACCGGATATAATAGTTTACACAAATCTTGAAAAGTATGATGCAAAACATATATTATTCACCAATGCAATTTGCCTATGAATCCAGAGTCTCCGCTCCACTCATGCATGTGGAATGAACTCTGAATTTAACAGATGCTCTTGGATCATTTCCGAGCACGCTGTCTGCAATGCACATACTATCGTTACATAGTCTAACAATTAAGACCAATTTACTCATAATTTACACACGATACAATGCATGCATAACACTATGTGTCATGCACAAGTAAATACATATGTGAGATGAGGTGTTTGCAAGTATTCAACATACAACATTAAGCTAAGGAAATGCGTGCCCACATATTTGCTGTGATGTTTGAATGTGTGTGCACATGCAGGCGTTCACATGCATCTGCACACAGGCTGGGTGAAAGCATTAACGAGCAGAAGCTATCGACAGAGGCAGATAAAAAAAAAAATCCAGACTTTACATATTCAGTAGTCAGTAAGTGGATTAATGGATAAATGGACAAACACATTAAAGTTCTACACAAATGGGACACAAAAAACTTCACAGTGGGACATTTGCATGTTTTTTTTCCACTAGAGTGAAAGCCGTCTGTCTGCGGATCTGTCAGTCTGTCATTTGTGTCTTACTAACCGTCTCTGGTCTCTGTCGCCTCAAACCTCCCTGGCCAATTAAAAAAAGACCCTGGTACAATGGAGAGGAGAATAGCACAGAGAAGCTGTCTCTCTCCTGATGTTGTCAGTCCCATTCACTGAAGGTTAATAATGCTAATTAGACATCTGCAATATACAGTATACGCATGGCACTGTAGGTGCATGTTTGAGTGCGTGTTGGGGGTCTTTAATATGTGCATGTAAGAAAGCATGTGTATGTGTGCGTGTGAGAATGCAAGTATTTTGCATATTGTATGGTTGTTTATTTTAGATTAGTTCAGCTTTTCTTTCCGGGGGTTCGCCGGCCTTCATGTGAGCTTCGAAGCTGGTGAAAATAACTACACTATTTCTCCAGGGATTGCATTGACTATATTGGGAATATTGTTGTTTTTTTTAATTTACATTAAAAGCTCGTTTCAAACAAGTTTAAATAAATTCACATGTAAAAAAATAAATAAAAATAAATAAATAAGATTTACATATAATAAGGATTTAAAAGCACCCACCGCTAGAGGCAAAAAGGCAAATTAGAAAAACATTGTTAAATGTCTGATGCTGAATCTTTTGGTTCTTATTTTTTTACTTAATAAAACCACTAAAGAAAAATAATTTTTGAAAGCCAACTACTGCTGCCATGATTTGTGTAAAGGCCTAACAATGACACCATACCGATGTTGATTACGTTTTGACTGTTTCCATGAAAACACTAATAAAAAGGACAATTGTAGGCTACTTGTTCCCATACTAACCATAAACAAGTTGAGATATAAGTTGAAAATGTAATTCTACACAAAACATAAACAACGGTTCCAGTCACACAAAAGATCTGCACTACTCTGCTCTATCCACACAACCACCTTAACATTTTAAGCACGTGTCTATTGGTTACGGTAATAAAAGGTATTACCTGTCAAATATCTATCTCAGTATATTTACCTTCACGTTACATGAGTTGTTGGCACTGTCATGGAAATCTGTTTTCCTCATTAACATGCAGATCTTTGCAAGGTGTTTTACAATTTGATTAGATCACTTATTCTCTAGCGAGAAACCTGCAATCTCAAAGTAAAATTTAATGAATCATGTGCAGTTCTTTAATTAGCATGTTCACAAGACTGACAGCACCGTTATCATACAATGTGTACCATGGTTAGGGGATCATTGTAGACCTTAGCAGGCAAGCCTTTGTAATAATTGGTTGAGCCTTTTAATTTGTACCCGTTTTTAATTTGGCTTTAAGCCCTATTAAGACAATCTGGAAACATTCTGGATAAGCATTGAGGGCTAGGTGAAAATAGGACCTATTAGACAAAGGCTGACTGGATGGCTGACTAGCTGGGTGTTGTGGCATTTTGATTTGGGTGTCACATGGGACTTTGCAAGTCACCCACCCAGGCGGCCTTTCTGCATCTTGTAGTGATTTTTTGCACTTCAGCCTTGTGTTTTGTTAGATTGGGGCTGGCCACCTCACTCCTCCCCTTTGTGTTTCGTACTGTCTATGTGTCAAAATAACCAGCGGGCATCTGAGCTCCCTGACGTTCTTTCGCCTCCCACATCCCACGTTAACGAGATCAATTAAGACTGCCATCTTAGATTAAAACACACCAAGAAACAACACAATTAACGAAGCTAACGCAATCAAATGAGGCAAGGTCACACTCTCGGGGCTTGTATTCACACACAGTTTATGTAATGTGCAATTCATCAAAAGCAAAGCCTTGTCCTTGTGACCGGACAAATCAAACGCATAGATTGATTTTGACTTTCATCACGTGAACCTTAAAGCTACTAAAGCTCTCTCTCCATAAGCCCTTCTATGCTATTTCCACGGTTTCTCTCATCGTCTCTGATCCACAAAAAAGGTCCTGCTCTCATCACAGGAAGGAATTTTTGACTTCCAAAACATTTGGTGGCCACAAGCAGTAGTGGAAACTCAAGGTGCCAGTGTTTTCTTGTGATTTTGGCAGCAGTGGGGCAGCAGCAGCTAAAAGCTAAATCCCCTAACTATTCATAGGTATGTCAGAGACTAGTTCAGAGCTTTGGTCTGAGACAGCTGCAAATATACAACAGAATAGACCCATCTTTAGAGTGCGGTAGAGAGAATCAATAAAGGCTAAAAATGTGGACACACAATATGCTCATAACTAAAATCTTGATATGTTTTAGGTCTCGGGCTTTACCACTTAGACTCATGTTTTAGTGCCTTTGGCATCATCTCGCAGCTGTGAAGTCACAATCAAATCGACTGTCAAACTATTACCAATTAGTATGACAGTCGTATACTTGAAAACTTGTTTTCAAGTATATTATTATACTTGAAAACAAAAACAAAATGTCCACAGATTATCCCAAACCGTTCTTACCATTTCCATAACAGTTAGGCTGCCAGGTGTAAAAATATATCAATAATTTGCAAGATAAAAATTGGCGAGATCTACAGTGCATTGGAGCAAGAAATCCATTTATCTCTCTGACAAACTGATGGTTGTTTTTCTGTTGAGTAGTGAAAAAAAACTTTACCATCCAGACCACCAACCATTCAGTGTAAACAAACACTGTTTTCTGACTGTGTTCCATCTAATGTGAGACTCCAGCCCGACATTCTCACAGCAGGCCCAATCACACGGAGGTAATTAAATGATAGAGGAGGGAAGGGAGAAACAGAGTGAGGCAAAACAAGAGGAGTAGAGAAAATGATATTAACAAGACTATTAAGCAATTTTATTTATTTATTTATTCATTCATTCATTCATTCATTCATTCATTATGGAAAATGCACATTAATCACCATTTCAGTTTCCACCTCAATATAAATGTGCTAGAGTTAGCTAATGAGCTAATTTTCATCTCTCATCCCCGTTTTCTGTGAACAGTCTTCTTTGTTCTCACACTTCCAGCACACATCTGACTTGTTAATTTGCTTTTTCCTTATTTGCGACACATCTCCAACTCTCACCCTCTTCCTATCATACTCATCTCAAATCTGTGATTCCTTTTTTGTTTTCTTTTCCTGTGACATACAGTGTGCTCTATTACCCACTGTACTGTGCAAAACTCTACACTCTCTGCTCGACAAGAAATAGACTTTACGTGAAGTGCAGTTCCCCTGAAGGCCATAAAATGCTGGCTCCAATAAAAAAAAAATCCACCAAAAGGGCACTCCAGCGATTTATGTATTGCACTTTCATAAAGTTGGGGGACTCATCTGATGACATCATCAGGGTTATTTTTTCAAACTTTGGAGAGCTCCCTGCAGAACCATGGAAGACATTATACAACCGTTTTCACGGGCTGAGCAGTATTTTACATGAGTAAACTGAGATTCATAAATAAAATCATTGAAGTCAATGGAAAAATCCCTTTTTCCTCTTACTTCTCCTGATCTACTGAATCATTTACACACAAAGATAAATCTCTTATAATCCAATCTGCCTCGGAGTGTTCTTGCTTGACTAACGGGTGACCACCCAGGATTTCTACAGAGATTTCTGTACAACCAACTGTGCCAAGCACACCTCTGGTTAAAAACATTTAAGACTTTTTTTTTTTAATGTGACCATAAATCTTTTTATTAATTAAATCTTCTTCGAGATTCCAGGACAGAGATGCACTAATGGACAGATCCTCGCTACATCACCACTCCACATTTTTAAATTAAACTCACTGTTTACATTAAACATTTACTAAATAATAGTGGCTAACTGAGCTAGAACCAACAATCAAATTATATTTATCTTTATTTTTTTAGTTAAATTCTCAGCATACACTTGACAGCCATTTTAATTCAAAATCTCCCCACCCTACGTGCACACGTTCCACCAAAACAAGTTCATTCCTGAGGCTATTTTGCCGAGGCACCGTACCTGCATCCGGCGGCCGCCCAAGACGATTGTGATTGGTGTAAAGAAATGCCAATAAACCAGAGCACGTTTTTCTCCTATCCCGGAATGTTGAGTGGACTAGCCAGACCCTCCTCTGCAGCTCTGTGGAGATAGTTCTGGCAATGCAAGACTAGTTGTTTATAGATCTATTATGCTGCAGAATTGTTCGACTTTATCATTTCATCATCACTATGATGCGCAATGAGCTTTTAGTTCAAATCGCTCTAAAAAAAACCGACAAGTTGGCTTTTCACAACACTGTGGACAACAAGTTGTCCCAACGTTGACATAAAAGAGCACATCTTCAGTCAACTGGGTCAAAACTGAGTGGGAGAAGCCAAAAGTGAGTAAGGGACAGCAGGGATGGAGTAAGACAGAGTGGGACAGATGCAGAACTGAGAAAAATGGCAGGAGAGGAAAAAGAGAACCTTGTTAGCCCTGATGTGTTCACGGTCCTGTGAGAGACGGTGTGGAGCTGTGCACCACAGAAGCTGGCAGTGGCTTTAGCTTCTCTTTAATCCCCATTTCCTCCCTTCTGCATTATTCATTTAAAACAGGAGACGAGGAAAAACAAAGAGAGGGAGACGATTATAAAAAGGTGGATCAAGGCAAACTGGAAGGGAATAGGGAAGTGAAGGGGAAGGGTTCTAGAATTAAGCGGCCCCAAAGAGAAGAGTGCTAAATCAGCGCTCAGTCCAAGGACAATAAATATGAACACAAACTGATGAGCGTGGGTCTAAGGAGGAGAGAAATGAGAAGGGCAAGAAAGGAAGTGAAGAGAGGGGTTGGGAGGGGGGGTTAAAAAAGGAGAGGAAAAAAAATAATGTGACACTATCCGGCCTGGGTGTAGGATGTGAGGGAATCAAAGGCACCTTTGAGGAGCCAGAAGACGACAGTGAAAGTGCTAGAAGAGTGGTGTCCATGATTACAAGAAGTGGAGAAATCTTTGAGTCTGTGCTCATGAAAGCCCACCCCAGGCCTCGTCTGAAACCCCTGCTTGACTAACACTGATGATAGAGAAAGAGAAAAAAAAAGGAAGAGAGGAAGAGAACCACTAATGATGGAAGGGTCCGGATACTACAGAAGCAGTGCACTCTCCAATTCATTTTAATCACTATTCAAAATCATTAGCCCAAATGTGCGAGCACTCGTGTTCATTGGACCACGAGCCGAGAGAGAGACAGGGAGTGGGAGAGGACCAATTACACCTCAGCATGTGAGCCAGTCTTTAAAGCCTTTGAGTAAGACCGTCTAAGTCTTGATGGAATAGAAAATGAAGAGAGGAAACTTTATTGTCCCTCAATCTAAAAGAAAAAACACGAAGATAAAGGAAGAAGCCTTTGAAAATAGGCTTTGCAAAGCCAGCCAAACATACTACAGTACAGAGTCAAATCATTTAGCCTAGACTTTTCTGTTCCCCAAATCCAGCTACAAAAGCATAAAGTTAATCAGGGCACCAGTCAGCATGAGAATAGTAACGAATCTCAACAACAACACTGACATCAAACAGGATTTATTATTCAACAGGCAGAACATGGCTGGATTAATGGCTAGGTCTCTTTCAGACTGTATGTATCTGATAAAACTCAATGTGGCTTTTCAGGCTCTATCAACTATAGCCTGAACAAAACTGGATTTGTTTTTTTAGGCCAAAACAGATTTCAATGTTTAAAAGTTAAAAAAAAAAAAAAAAACGGATAATATTGTTTTTGTTGTATCCTCTAAACACAGAAAATAAGCAAACATTTTCATATGGATATCTTTAATTTGGTTATTTAAAAATTGTGACCAAGATATGACTCGACTGAGCGGGACATTTTACAGTTAAAAAATAAAGTTTATAAATTACATCAAACAGATCTTTGGCATTTTTAAAATGCAATTTCTGTCACTTATTGGTAGACATATATGCACATACCAGTATACTTGCAATGAGCTAAAACTGGTTGATATTTCAGCTTAGCCGACTTCCTGGTGTAGCTCTGCTACCTCTAACTCAATGTGAACGTGTCTGCATAATGTGTTTTAGAGTTATATACTGTATGTGTGTCTGTTTTAGTGTGATATCGTTGTACAACTCAGCCCTTCACCTTCTCCATAGTGTAGGGAACAGAGAGAAATGATAAAATAGGGAATTAAGACAAAAGAAAACCACCAAGATCCACAGGGACACTACAAGGCCAGTGATCCATAATGCTGCTTGCTAACTATTTATAGCCCTTCTTTACATTTTTCACTTTCAGATTTTTATAGGCTAATGATTATTTCACTTCAGAAGTAAATAGCACAGCACAAATAGCCTGGGCTTCATGTGAGGCCTAAATTGATTTATTCCCCCAACAATCCAAATAAACTAGCACAGTGCTCTGCTGTGGTGTGAGTACATTTCACCTACTGGAGTCGTTATAAAATACATCTGCACTATCACCTGACCTTCCATGAGCCAGTAATCCCATTAACAACACTGGGCTCTCTTCTGTCTTCATCTGTGTGTGTGTCTGCCTGCACATACACACCTGCACATTTGTATTTTTCTTTCGCATTTTCAACCACTATGTATGGTAAAGATGTCCACCATTGACAAAAGAACTCAAGGACATGCAGGTGCCGGCCACTCTCCTCCACTTCCTCCTTCGCTCTTGTCCTCCCCACCTCCTCCCCTCTGTGCTCTGTTGCTCCTGTGTGTTGTCGACACGAGCTGGCACGTGGCTAAAAGCCCAGGCCACCTCTCTGCTCTATTGTCCTGCCCACTCCACAGCGGCACTGACGACTCTCTTGTGGCGAGGGGCCCTTTGTTGCCAGCCTGTCACTTCAGCAGGTGCCTTACAGCAAAAGGCAGGAGCCAGCCAGCCAGCCAGCCAGCCAGCCAGCCAGCCAGCCAGCCCGCACCGCTTCGTTAGTACGGCGCACCGTTTGATGTGCTCATTTCATCAGCCGGAGACGGCAGCCAAGGAGGATGCTAATAATCACTTGAAAAACAAAAACATTCCACTCAGGCTTGTAAAAGATAAACTCCAATTTCAATGATAAAAGAAGAGTGACAGACAGCCATGGTACCAGTCAAAAAAAGACTGCCAGCCACACTACCCATCTTTCTTTTTTCCTTACCACCCCCCTTTTCCTCAGTGAAACCAATTCATACTGTCAATCACTGAGAATAAACAAGGTATATTGACAAATTGCTGACTGTGTAAGGAAAGACAAAATAATGTGGGCAAAGTATGCAAAAACAGAGCTGCATTTAAGACAGCTGTGTGATCCCCCAGAAACCAGCTTAGTGTGTGAAGGAGCAGTCTGTGTGAAGGAAAGAACCCCCCCAGGCGTTCAGGAGAGGGGACCCTGGGGATTTGGGCTATACTTGCACACCCTCACTACATTCACAGCCCTTCAAAATGCCATATCACCATCACACCTCAGTTAAAATAGAAACTGAATGCATAATATGTGAAAGAAAATCAAGAGCACTTAATTTAGGCTGGCTGATCTAGCTGCAAGTGATGTAATAGGTTCTTAGACTGTTCGAGGGACTAATCATGGATGTAGTTCCAACTCCAGGCTGCAATGGCTTGAAAGCAGAATTACAACGTTCAGGGTGCCACATAAAGTTTAGTGCACCATTATAGAGGAAATCTTAGAGGCTCAGCTCAGAGAAAATGAAAAAGTATGGGTGTCTGATTTATAGGGCTGGGTACCAAACATCGATACTTTTAAGCACCGACCAGATTGCCTCCATAGTTTCTAGTATCAAAAAATGCCTTGTTATTCAATACCTAATTCCAATACCTAAGGAGTACAATTTGTCAGTATCAGTAAGCCAATAAGCATGCAGCATGCTTGTACCAAGATCTAATAACGTTTGTGATTGGCTGTCTAACATTACACATTGTAGAGGCATGCAAGAAAAACACTATGTTACACACAGAGACTGGGCTCACGTGTGTAATTTGAGAGGCTTGACTACAGTGTGCGTCACATGTAAGTGACAGGTGGAAATATTTGTAATGTTGTAATTTCTTTTTGTTTAAATGGATTTATAAAATTGGTATCGAAAAAAGTATCATTCAGGAACCAGCACCAGTAACGAAAATGTTTGAACGGTACCCATTCCTACTGATTTAGGGCTGCAACTAATGATTGTTTTCATTATAAATGAATCTACCAGGTATTTTTTTCAATCAATCGATTGGTCTATTAAAAACATCCTAGAGTCCAATGTGACATCAAATTTCAAATTGTTTCCAAAGCCCAAACATGATAATGTATTTACAATAACAAAATAAAATAAGAAAAGCAATTAATCATCACAACTGAGAACATGAAGCCATCGAATTTTTGACATTGTTGCTTGAAAAATGACAAATGATTGATTACTAAAATCGTCAATCGACTCTGTCACAGCTCTAGTCTGATTTTTTCTTTTCTATTTTAGGAGAAAGCAGTGTGGTCAGTGTTGAGGCAGTTCACATGTGGTACTTTAATGTGAAAACCCCTTAAGTAGTTACATCACATCAAAGCACGGTATAGCAGGGTCCTTTATATTTCAACTCTTCTAAATAGAAATACCTTTATACTGCAAGCTACCAGACCAGCAAAACAAAAGTGGAGCAAAAAATGCCCATATCTAGGATTATTTTATTATTAAAGCAGCTACGGTATTTATTTAGGGTATTTTTAAAAGCACACCTCTCACTTCGTCTGAACATTTGAACCAAATATCCACACCCAGATTTGCACACTGCAGCATGATAAAGATCCCACGGCTTTAGGTTGCATTAGTGCCCTTTGGCAACAACTCATGGTCTTTCACAATGCAAAACAGAGCATTGCACAGCAGAGCAGAGCTTCCAGTGCTCCAGGACCAATAAGGGCTTTGTTTGTTAGCCATGTCACTGACTGACCACCAAATTAGCTTCATCACCTCTGGCACCAGGATATCGGATGTGACATGCTGTACCACAGGGCTGTGGCTCTGCTTGTCTGCAAGGCTAGAGGGCCTACACTAGAAAAAAAAAAATACATAAAATAGGGACAAATGAGGGAATTTCATGAAAAAATAAAATAATGGAATGCCAAGCTCACTTTTTTTGTTCTGTTCTAAATTAAGCATTGTTTTACATAGCATTTCCACCAGTATGAGTATGCCATTTCTGTGTGAGAATACCATGAGTTTGGTCTTCATCAGTACAGCTGTGTTTTCTGAAGCCTAACCTCGTGATCATACTAACAGGAGTCAACAGATGAGAGCATCATCATCTACGCAGTTCAGATTCTAAAATGACATTACCCTTCTTTGTCCTCTATTAATATCTATAAAGGAGGAGATGAAGCTGCAAAGAAAGAGCCAGCCAGACACGGCCCATGTAAACTAAAAATTGCATAAAAGCAAACAGCCAACAGATCAAGAAACTTGTATGTGAAGTGGTACAGGACGGTTACAAAGAAGACTTGATGCGGCATTTGCTGTTTAAACAAGAAATTAAAGTATAATAGGTGTTTTTAGAGAGATTACAAAGCGACAACACCAAACACCCTTTTAATCCATTTTTATTCCAAACCAGCATTAGTGCCTTCTACCCTGCATGCAGTTCTGGCTGTTACTGGGTTCTAGGACAGCAATGATAGAATGAAGAATCAACTGCTGTACCATCTCTGTGTTGTTTGGAGTTGCTGGGGTCTGTCATTTGAGTTTCTCATCTATAAAACAACCATTAAAAAAAACATCTGGTGAATGTAGTCTATTTTCCCTTCACACAAAACCAGCAGTCTATCATACTCCCTTCAAGCAGGTTTTTCCCCCTTTCTCCCTGGATAGTTTAAAGCAGTTACCCTGCGTCAGCATCGAAGTTTGTCTAAGAGGAAATGACAAGAGCAAGATGTCCAAGTCATTAGTAATGTGAGAGGAGCAGTTCCCAGGCATGTCTCGTTACATAGTTGAGTGCTAACGTGAGGGCTAAGGGCTCGTGTTGGGGCTTTTCTGGGCCCAAGCCTTCTCATATACTCTGTGGGGGACGGGCGAAGAGGACCACAACCCTTCAGCATCTCCACAGTCAATAATGAAAACATCCAAGACCCTGAACCCATAACAACCTTAGCTCAACAAATGAGGAGAGAAAGAGATACCAAAAACACAAATTGTGAGTCCACACATTAATGTAATACACATAAAGACACACACAAACAGACGCACACAGAAATGAATGTAAAACTGGATGCATATACTGAGTATACTAATAGTGGGCCCATGGGAATGTGGCTCCACAAAAATCAAGCTTGGCTCTGGCTCTGGTTCGGTTTCAGCCTGCTGTGGCTTCTGTGGTGGGCCCTTCTGGCTGCCGCACACGCAAACACACACACACGCAAGCACACACACACACACACACACACACACACACGCACATGCACACGCACACTTCTAACCAGATCCAGAGCACTGCTACTCAATCAGAAGTCAAATACAGTAAAGTTGCTGCATATGACTGTGTGTACACCCATTTTGTTGTCATACTGCCAAGGAGGATTACTCCTTACTATAAAACCAACAATAACGCAACTACTTCAGTTGATTCCAGTAGCACAATCTTTCCTGGTTTAAGATCACATCACACAGAAATGATTCGGTTTGACCACATCAATTTACAAAGCAAAGCCAAATTACCAGCTCAAGGTAGGGTGAGATGTAGGGGATTTCAAGGTTTTGATTTTCAACATTTGAAAAATAGAAACTGTGTGATGATTAATAACAGGGGCGCAGGCAGGCCTGCATTGTTGTTTCTAGACATATGGCTCTGTCTGAAGAGGAAGTGTACCTTTGTGGAAAAACTTGTGACTATATAAAAGCCAGTCGACATTTTCGGATTGGGTACTTGATAAAATAAAATCACCTGGCTTCTATTTCTTAACTTACCACTTCTCTATTACACATCAATACTCTGGGAAAATAAATATATAGTCCGTCTATTTTCTGTGCACAGCAATGAAGTGAGAAATTAGTCATATTCTAGCGTTTGACTCACTGCAAAATAAGGGATGGGTATCGTAAAAACAAATTTCAATACCGGTACCGATACCAATACCGTGACTTTGATACCGGTTCCTAAACAATACTTTTTACGATACCAATTTTATAAAACAAAATGAAATTACAACATTACAGCACAAATCTTTGTATTTATTTTTCAGCTCCTACTACATGAGCCCGTCTCTGTGCGTAATGTAGCGTTTTTCCTGCCTGCCTCTATGATGCGTAACGTTAGCCAACCAATCACAAACATTATTAGATCTTGGTAGAAGCATGCTGCATGCTTATTGGCTCACTGACGCTGATGAGATTTACTCCTTAGGTATTGAACTTTGGCATTTTTTGATACTTCAGAGGCAATTCGGTCGGTGCCTAAAAAGTTTTGAATTCGGTACCCAGCCCTACTTCAAATTGCTCTGGATAGGCCAAGAGTGGGAGCCAAACACCCCAAAAATGTACTTATGGGCCTATATGGTTATAGAAAAATATAAACTTGCATATAAGCACGACACATGCATAGGCAGACACAGAAATTCAAACACAAGAAGTTGAATGTTTATTTGAATGCCTCAGGCACTCATCCTTCTTTGCATGAGTGCATCAGCTGGCAAAGTGACAGAGCATCCCAGTATGTGTGCGAGTGTATGTGTAAGGAGCTGATGATCGGAGAATAACGTTACCCCTAAGGGGTCGCACCTCTCTCCATTCTCGCCCTCCTCCCTTATCCCTCCTCTCGCCTCTGTGCCTGCAGGGATTTCCCTTTTCAGTTCAGGAGAGATGTCAGACCTGTTCCACCATCCCTAACACAGAGGCTGGACTCTGCCCTGCATTCATCCAACATCTGTGAAACGCCACAAATCAGTCTAATTTCTAGATATCAGGGCAGAGTAAAGCTTAACAGGGCCACAGCTGAATCCAAATAATCTTTAACACAGTGTTTGTTATTTTGTACACAATTCCCATTGGATAGGTAATATAATATAAATGTAAAGACATGGAGCAAATTATGAGAATCCCTGGCTAACAACTGGACCCCCAAAAACACTTGTTCACAACCACAAATTACACTGTTTCCAGAGAGCCCAGAAAAGCAGGAAATAATTGAATGTCACAACCCTGTAAACAGTAACTTTCTCCCAGCTCATAATAGCTAACCCCTTTCTTATTCCTGTCATCAGATCCATCCCACTCTGCTCTTACCATCATACAACCAATTATTTTCTTTCTTCTCTCCAGTCCATCCCTCTACAATCACTCTTGCCATGTCTTTATTCGTCATCAGAAACAGCACAAGCAAAGTAAGTATCATATATTAATCTGAGTGTTAGCATATGTATACAGAATAGAAAAACGGCAGCTATACCGAAATTGCAGGAGGGAATAAAAAGAGCAAGAGAAACAAAGAGTGAGAGAAAAGCTCCACAACAGGGGTTGAAAGCAGCTAAACCAGAAAGGTCTTCCCTGCCTCCTTCACATATTATAATATTAATATTAATGAAACCCCCCACACACACACTCTGTTTTTTTTTTTTCCCTCAAACGATTTGAACATGAAAAACTTAAAAAGCGCAAATTCCAGGAGTTGCGTATCACAGTTTGACCCGGAGCCACACAGAAGACACCAACCATGACAGACTTGCTGTTCAAAGCAAGCGGGAGCTGCTTTCATCAGGCGATCCTGGTGTTTTTTTTACAGTGTGACACCACCAGCCCATGCCATCTGCCTTTTTCTAAAATCAGAACTTCAAGATGTGCTTCCTGCTTGTGCGTTGTTTTTAGGTGGGCTTTACAACCGAGGCCCAGCGTCACACAGGCTTTTGCTGCTATGCTGCTTGCTGACTGCTGTTTACAGCCAAGCCCCGCAGGCAGGCGCAATGTTAAATATTCACTGTTAAACTGTCAAGCCAGAACTGGTTGGGAACCCAACCAGGCATTCACAGCACAGTAGCATTGGATGCTGCCCTTCTTCAAACGCAACCAGACCAAATCAATCACTTTTCCTTCAGCCAATCCAGAATGAGACCAGCCTATTTCCCTCCTCCTGCCACACACCCACTTCCTGAATTGCCAAGACTCCTGAGGACCACTTTATTAAGCACTTTCTCCTCCATTCATACTTCAAGTTAATTTTCTTAATCATAAATCCTACACACAAATACATTAGCATGCACATCGTTTGCACTTAAAAGACACCTTTGCTCTAGGCCTGAGTAAGCTGCTGCTGACTCCTGATGCCTGACTTCAGACATCTGTAAAATATTTTTATTCGGTGCCCCAATACCGCACTGGCAAAGGTCTCTCATCCTTGGCTTGGCAGGACTTCTGACAGAGCCAGCCGGCAGCGCCATACAGGCCTAACCCCTGCTGCTGCAGCTTCCTGCTGCTGTGAGGGAGTCAGGCTGCCTGCCTCCCATTGACTGTGGGCCAGGCTGGGCAGGGAGGAGGCTGAGGGGAGGCCCGGGGTAGAGAAGACCCCCAAGAGAGAAGAGCAGAGGCAAGAATGGGGGACAGATTGAGAGTCACAGAGGTTGAAGGGTGGGAAGAAGTAGTAAGGAAACTAAATAGGTAAGGGGGGGGGGCTGGTAAGCAAGAAGAGGTGTCTAAGACAAGAGGCAGTAATACAGGAAGAGTAGAAGAAATAGGTGGAATGGTAGTGGAATGGGAGCGAGACAAAAGGGCTCGAGGGCAGGTTAGGCAGCAGGAGTTGAGGGGAGCTTCTCATTATGACTCCTCTTCGTTCTTCATGCCCTCAGGCCTTGACCACAACCTCAAAGCCCCAGGCCAAACCAAGAGACCAGGGAGACCATGGAAGACAGCTGTGAGTCAGGGTACAAACACAGACCGAGTAGGAGAGAGGAGGGGGAGAATGATGTCCCCTGCACTCAAACAAGGCAGTGTGAAATAAAAAGACTGAAAACGAAAAGAAGAAGGATTTCACAATTAAGAGTTGTTGGGTTTTTTTTGCCTGTGATCCAAGTCATTTAGGCGTTATTCATCTATACCAAGACAATCAGATTTTCTACATAATACAGCTGCACAGTGCATTCACGATGATACACTGAATAGTGTTTAGCTGTTAAACGCATAATTTCTGCATTGCATTAATATCACAATCTTTCCTTTAATAGTTTCCTATGATATTTTATATAATATCCCATAATATTTTGTAAAACATCAATGGAGAGAAGAGCTTGTGTGGAACTGTGGAAAATATGGAAGATTTGGACGGATAAGATTTGGATATCCCCAGCATGAACAAAATATGTTCTAATGCAGCTTTCAACTAGCAGCATTTACATCCATTGCACATCTGAAAAATGTAGTTGAAACAAAAAAAAACTTCTTTTGAACTCCTAGTAGCTCTGCTCTCTCTCTTCCATTGGATGCACAATGACAAGTGAATTAATTGAAGCTTTTTGCACAGTTAAGCAGCTCAGTGGCTTCCAACAGTGCAATGGGCTGTCAATTGATTAAATATTTAATCGCCATTAATCGCTTGCCCATAGTTAACCACAAATTAAAAACACATTTTTTTTTTATCTGAGTCTTGATCTGCTTTTTCATGATCATTGATTTAGTTAAAAATGTAAGATTTAAAGCCAGTTATTCAGAATGGGAAGTCTCTCTTTAGATTAAGTGTGTGGCCTTTTCTTTGTGATTCAGGATCAGGTTAAACCTCTGAAGCCGTACAGGGTGTGGCCCTGTCTCTTCAGAGCTTGCACCACATCCATGGCGGTCACCGTCTTCCTCTTGGCGTGATCGGTGACGGCATCACGGATCACGTTCACCAGGAACACCTTCAGCACACCACGGGTATCCTCGTAGCTTAGACCGGAGATGTGCTTCACTCCGCCGATGGATGGCGGGTTTGGTGATCCCCTGGATGTTATCACGGAGCGCTTTACAGTTTCTGCCAACGTTACTGCTGCACCACTTCCTGATTTCCCAAACTACGGCGCAGCCCAAGGCCCAAATGACAGAACTAGGGCTGAAACGATTCCTCGAATAACTCGAATAATTCCATTACAAAAAATCCTCGAAGCAAAATTCTTTGCTCGAAGCTTCGTTAAATCAATGTAATTAAGGTTGTACGGCTCACTGTGTTTCCGCACGGAGGATAATTACTAGCGCACACAACAGGTTGACGCTTCTGTGGACACAAGACCGTTTATATACTGTCTATGCACGAGACTGACGGCCCATATTACAAATGAACAAAGACGAAAATAGCGAGGGTCTAAGAGAAGAGACAGGCGAGAGAAAACGACAGAAAGTTTGGGATCATTTTAAGCTGCAAACATGCTACTACATCATCTTTGTAGAAAACATCCAGTCTACTCATCCATTCCACGGAGCGAACCCGACACAAGGTAGCTAACTAACTAACTAACTAACATCTGCTGCTCTCGTCCACCGCGCTGTTTTACACAACTAGCCTACAGCATGATACTCTGCAAATAGCGATGTTTTATCAACAAGCTAAAACGAGAGCTGTCGGTGTGTAGTCTAACTGTTTATTAGTTTGCTACTAATCTTTGGAAACTTAGCTGCTGCCGGAGACAAACCGGCTCCTCCCCCCAGCATGGCCACTTAATATGCGCGTGAATGACGTCATCATGCCGGTGATGTCTGCATTCTTTCTCCTCACTCAGTATTAGCCTTCTTAAAATGTGTCCCCCAGAACAGTGTACTTGAATAGCCCTACTGTAAGCTTTGTACAGTCACATTTACCTGGGCTTAGTGAACAGCTCTTTTGCATATCCAGTGCAAAGAGCCAGAGGCAAGAAGGGGAAGGGGGTGAGAAATATTAACATTTGGGCCACCAAAAATGTACTTGGAATTTGGCAATAAAAAATGTTGCTTTTTCAAAAAAAAACTGTCTGTCTGTTGTATATATACAAAAGACAGGTTTCCTTTTTTTTAGTACACAGCAATAATAAATATTTACTATTGCTGTTTACTAAGTATTTCTTACTAAGTATTTCTTATCCGATTACTCGATTAAACGATGGCATAATCGTTAGAATACTCGATTACTAAAATAATCGATAGCTGCAGCCCTAGACAGAACGTGCATGCGTTAATCACGCCTTAACTCGTTATTATCGCGTTAAGTTTGACAGCCCTAGTTACAATAAATAAAGAATCTGGCTTTGCAAAACTGATACTCAATCATTTACCATCAATTAAGAACATGAAAAAAAAGAGTGCAGAAGAGACAGTGAAATGTCCCTGGCTTTTCACACTGAAAAAGAGGAGGGTAAAACAGACAGTCTGTCAAAACAAGATGCTCTCAAACAAATTTGCTCTCTTCTGCAGCAAATCCCGTGTGAAACATTAAGGCTCATTTGTGATGAGGTTGGAACAAACGCCCGTAGCACAGTCAGCAAGCAACACGAAAAAATTTTCCTCCCTCGTTCTGTTCATGAGTGCAAATTCCTTCTGCTTTTGTCTGATCTCATGACAAATGCATACTGTCACTGTCACTGATGTGGTGTTTACAGTGGCATAAAGCATCTTGTAATTATTCTATGAAAGTGAATTTGTATCCTGAGGGATTTGTATTTTTGCGTGTGGATAATCAAAAGAGATAGAGTGAGAGGGGACGATTGGAGAGTGATCTCCAATAATAAAAAGGAGGATGTTGCTTAAAAGCCATATTTCCAGCACAGTTTACAATATGCCAACATGGATTTGGTGGCTTTGTTTAGATGGCAACAAACAGCAGCTAATTCCTCAACATGCATTAACCTACAGAAACAGTTCATATAATAGATATTGATTGAATATCTATAGTATAAAGCATGTGCAGTCAGTCCACAAATAACCTGACTAAATTGCTCTTTATGTAAACTGCCACTGATTACAAAAGTTGGTAAAATACTGACTCTCACACTCTTACTCATAAAAATGTCCACTCAATTACCAAAACATTGAAAATTGGGAAAAAGAGTCAGTGTAACAAAAAACTATAACAGCTACATTACAAAGCTATTTCAGTCAAGTCAGTATATCTAAATAATTCAAACGGCATGCTATTTCTGTCAATACATCAAAATCACTGAAATGTTTACCCACTTTTAGCTCAACATTATTTTTAAGTGGGCCCTGTTTTAACCTTTTCCAGTGTGCACTTTGACAGGCATATTGAAGCTATTTATTTCTTCATCTGTTTAATTTTTTGTCTGCTTAGAGGCTCTTTTTTTGCAGACAGCTTACAGTGTGGGGGGGGCTTTTATGTTATTACTTCAATGAATACATTAATTTAATAGGTTCATAACTCCATTTTATATATATATATATATATATATATATATATATATATATATATATATATATATATATATATATATATATATATAAATAGAGTTTTTATTTAGCGCAAGACTTCAGAGCCAAAGGCAAGACCATGGTTGTAAATAAAACAAATAAATAAATAAAGCATGAATAAAACCTTTTTCCGACACCATTTGTAGTGAAATAAACCACTGATGTTGTGTGGTCATGACATAAGCTGACCAAGGGGCACTGGAAGCATTTCATAAACTTTAAACAGGGTCCTAGGTCAGTCATTTTTGTGTTTGCATGTCTTTGAAGTCTGTTTCCCCCCAGAGCACTACAGAGCCCATTGAGAAAAGGCATCAATGCCACGGAGAAATTGAGAACTTTCACATGACACAATGAGCCGCGAGGCATCCTCTAAGGATATATGAACGCTTGAAACATCAGTGACCCTTCATAAGATAGAAGGGAGATGGATATGAAAAATATTGACTGACTGGCTGTTTCTGAGGGGAGTAAAAGGAGCTGCTTAGACAGCCCACTCTCATTGCCAAAGACCTTACTCTAAACTCTAACCAAACTGAGCCTGGAAAGGAAAGACTCAATTCTTAATTCTTCTGGGGGAGGCATCCAGCTTGTATTTTCTATTTCTTGCTTTCTATTATCTGATAATACTACAACTAATCGCAAAGAAACCAAACAAGCCTATATTCTGCTACCTTGGCCAGCATCATTTCTGTACAATGCTTGGCCAAGGTCTTTGACATCATGCAAAAGACATTGCTTAATGTAGCTCAAAAATGGCCTTAGGAAGCATCTTCCTTCAAATATGCTTTGCGAATGAAAAACAAAATAACATAGCAAACATTTTTTGTTCTTTATGAAACCCAAAGGCAAGATGACTGTTAAAGTGGTCAGATGACAAATGTCTCATCTGATCTTTAATCCCGCAGAGGGGCCAGCTCCAGGGCTAAAACAGGAAACTCTCACTGGATAGAGCGATTTGGTCAATTCCAGTGCGCTAAATCACTGCTTTGGGTGCAGCAGATTTTTCCACACCAAAGAATGGCATTTAGGTCTCACTCTGAATAGTTTAGTAGAAAGTCTAGCTGCCATTTAAACGGCACTGACAGAGAACATATGTATGGCCTAGGCAGCCAATATGTATGTATGTGAACCTAAGCTAAATCATAGAGAAAGCCTGGTAAATAATACCTGTGCTTCTAGAAGGCCAACTCCTTGCTCATGTGATAATGGCACATCATCAGTGCCTCTTCCAATAACCAAGTGAAATAACTTGTGAGGGAAAAAGTATTTTTGATGACAAAGTTCTTCTTTCTATGCGCTTCTATTTTCAGATTCAATCAGGCTAAACACTACTGATTAGGGCTGCAACTAACGATTATTTTCATAGTCGATTAATCGATTAGTTGTTTGATCTATAAAAATGCCAAAACATGGTGAAAAATGTGGATCAGTGTTTCCCAAAGCCTAAGATGACGTCCTCAAATGTCTTGTTTTGTCCAAAACTCAAAAGATATTCAGTTTACTGTCACAGAGGAGGGAAGAAACTAGAAGATATTCACATTTAACAAGCTGGAATCAGAGAAATCTTATTTTTTTTAATAAAAAAATGACTCAAACGATTAATCGATTATCAAAATAGTTGGCGATTAATTTAATAGTTGACAACTAATCGATTCATCGTTGCACCTCTACTACTGATCACTGCTGCTATCGTCATTTTCTAGTCTACCCTAATGGACCTTTTTCACAGCAGACATTTTGACTTGTCATAGTAGGAAAAGCACAGCTGAAATTGATAACCTTAACAATGGCTCAATTCCATCAAGTGTCCCAGTAAGCTATTTCAGTGAGTCAGCATGCACAACACCAGGGCCTCTCCTAAGTGGAATGCAGCCATCATTAATGGGTTTGAATACACCTGTGCTTTTCCTACTATGACATGTCAACATGTCTGCTGTGAGAAAGGTCTATATAACCCTTTTAAAATCCAAACAATAGAACAAGGCAAAATATTTAAGTTTTGCCAAAGCCTGTCATAGGTAATCCACCTCTCATCAACTGAAATTCAAAGCAGGATATACTGGCAGAAATCCCTCACCACAGATGCTGATGCAAACATTTGGCAGCCATTCCTGATCATCCGGTTCATGACCCATTCCTTGATAGTCAACTTCACAGAGCCAGCCGGTGTTCATCTATCACCTGATGACGCTGGCAGACTCAAGCCGGTTGTCTTTGACGATGATCGAATGTGGCAACAGAGAAGTGAGTAATAATTGGGTCAACAAGGTATGTCAGTTCCCACTAACTCTTGTCTGAATCATCTCTCTGCAGCGTAGCCAAATGTGATAGTATGACGCCTGAAATATTTGGCTGTGATAGGCAGCGACAGCAACATGGCATGAGATACCCTTTTCACCCTATGTGTGACCCCCAAAACAGTTAGGCCTAGGAGAGGCAAGTGTTATTTTACTTGCTTGGTTGTTGTGCTGCTGGGTTATATTTCCTTCTTCTTAATATTAGTATTTGAAGATTTGTAAAATTATTTTTTATCATCATCATCATCATCATTATAAAGGAGCCATTACAAAAGAATACACTTAGGTCATAACACAATTGTAGATGCAATCGGTATGTAAAGGTTTTGCAATAACCATTCTGACTCACAAAAAAAGCTGAGCATTACACAAGAAAAACTTTCTTCCCAAAAAATGCTTCTTGATTTATTTTTCATTCCAATAAACCATCTCTTTACAACTAGCCTACCAGTAGTTCTCTTCCAGATGAACAGTCATACAGGCTATAACTCTTATGGTGTTTAACAGCATGAAACAGACAGCTGGAAGCAGCTTGAGCTTTTTTTTCCAGACAGAGATGGGTCAGAATACAATATACACTTTAACTGTAATCATTTGGCACAATTTCCACTGAAAATGACTTAATGGCTATGAAACATTTGTTGGCAGTAAGACTTGTAAACATGGGTCTAAGGGTTTAGAGGAAATACAGAGGTAGCCTTATGTTGCCATGCTAACTACTTTGGTTGTAGCTTAACAATGAATTGACACATCGGGGTTGTAACTAACACGATAAAAAACAAGCTGGTTAAATATAAATTCATTCATTTTATATAATCTCTATAATTTCTAAATGTATCAAATTTTGCTCTTAAATTTTAACTTTTTAAAATAATATGTATTATTAAAAGACAATTTGATTAGATGAAACACCGCATTTATTTATAATCAGGGTGAGATTTGGCGGGGGAATGCGTGGGATTTCCCCCTTTCTGGTCTATATATCCCTGCCTCTGCTGAATTATTTTTTTATCACCGGTGGGGACAAAATGTATTCCCCCCTCAAAGTGATCAATGCTACTTCACCAATAGACCACTATATACCTAAAATGGAAGTATTTTAAGCTAAGTAAAGCGCTGCAACGTGAACAATCTATATTGCGATAGAACGATAAAATCCGAGCGGCAGTTGCTGATTGTATTTAGCCGCTACAGAGCTCCGGGACACCGGCTACCAGCGACAGTTGTTTAGCCGCCAATAAGTGACTGTGAGCCAGGTACAGGCAACGCCAGATGACAGTCCTTTCAGGGGCTATGTAGAGTTTATCCAGAAAAAGTTAGCGTCATGCGGCGATGACAGTTAAGTTTAGGCACCAAAACGTCTAGTTAAGTTTAGGAAAAAGATCGTGGTTTGGATTAAGACATTCCCGGTGAACGACCAATCGTTTCCTGGGTGAGTATTGAGTAAGTAAGTATATGAGTAAGTATTTTGTTTCCACTGCGAAGTGAACTCCGCTCTCAGGCTTGAAAGCGCTGTATTTTCCATTGAATATTGAAGTGCATATTTAAGTGTTTGGCATGCATGGCACTACATCCATGGTATTGCAAGGGGATTTAATTCTTGCATTGTTTTGTTTTGCATGATCAAACCCCCCCCACCCCCCCGCTTTTTTTAACAAAATCGCACCCCATTTATAATTACATATACATCTTTACTGTTCATTTCACTCTGTATGCAATCCATCACTGAACGTTTGCTTTGGTGTGAACGTCTAGGATTTTTAAATTGAAACAAAAATTGAAATTGAAACTGGTCAATGTATCATTTAAAAGGCCTTGCCCCTAATCCCTCATCAATCTGCTAGCCTCTCAACTTCCAGCAGGTCTTGAAGCCTATTTGAAAATAAAGTTGAGTTCACAACTAACTCAATTACTACCACCCTGCATTGTTTTAAAATGAGGTATGAAGTCGTCATTCTACTGTATGTGATAGTGAAGCACATTCTAACTATTGAACTGACAGGCAACAAAATCAAGTCACTTCCTTTCCTCTCATCATGACTTGATGCTGGCATATAGCAGTTTTAACCAACAACCAATTCAACAGTTTAAGATTAATGTTGGCAATCAAATCTTCCTAAATTCCTAAAAACACTAAACCAAAGTTCATAAATCAAGGTTTGATAGGTCAACTCTGCCTCATCTGAGCCGGGGAAAACCCAGACTAGTGGCTCTGCCTTTATCAAACCAAGTCTCATTTAAATTGCAATTCAAAAGCCTTTTATCACTTACATATTACTAGGGCTGTCCTCGACCAAAGAAATTCTTAGTCAACTAACATTTATATGATTTTGTCGATTAATCGATTAGTTGATGTAATCGACAGAGCTGTGCTCTTTGAGAGGTGGTTAAGACTAGAAAAGCACAATATAAATGTAGTTAATTAACCATCTGTAAAACTGTGTTTCTCCACAATTAATCCTGCAAAAGTACCACTTTAAATCTTGTGTTTACCAGAAATGTGCTCATAAGTTTCTTGGAAATGAGTAATTAAGCATGAATAAGCATAAAAAATGACTCATCAACTAAAGAAATCTTAGTCGACTAACACCAAAACGACCGATTAGTCGACTAATCGACTAAGAGGTGGCAGCCCTACATATTACTTTCATCAGCTCTGTATTTAGTTTAGTTTATTAAATCTATTCATATCTGGGACCATGTACAAAAGTACACTCAAAAAAAAGAAAATATGCTTTATACCAGATTTAGCTACTAGCTAATTTTCATCTGTAGTCCCTGGGCATTTATTTAATTTTTACATTATATTTCCATCCATCTTCCATACATAAACAGGACTCTATTATTTGAATTGACAATAACAGTGTCTGGACAGCTGAGTGAACGCTCAGGTGAAGTTGCCAGTCAAGCTTAATCCAAGCAGTTAGAGTGTGGATATGTGAACTGCTAGTAATTGAGGCTTCAGCTCTCTACTTGGGAAAATGCATGAAACGTGTATAGTTTGCAACTTCTGTAGTGTGTAAGTTAGTTTGTAGGATGCAGATGTAACGTTCAGATATGCAATGCAGAGGCACATTAAAAAGGTGTCCACTTAATAAGATCATTGACTTTGAAACTCTGACATTATCTAAAAGATCAAGTAAATGAGCAGCAATTGTGGTTAACTATTGGGCCTTAGATTTATAATGGCACAGCCTGGTGTCTGTTGTATTCATGTGCATGACAGTCTGTTTATCTCTAAAAATGCTATCATTGACAGTACAGCATACGTTAGTAATCCAAAGTGAAGTAAGCTTGTGGGACTGCAATTTGCTGTTGCAGATATTACTTGCGAGTACTACTACATAAGATAATTATAAACCACATATAAGTTACACACAAATATTCCTCCACTGCAAAGACAAACAAACATAAACCAGCATGAGTGTAACCATACAGAGTAAATAGACGTATTTGCAATGTCAAAGAAGTTCAGTCTCATCTTTAAGAATAAAACCTACAACTGCACAAGGAAGAAAATGATGCACGTTATAACATCAATGTAACACTCGAGCATGGCATCAGTAAGTGGCTACTTTATTTGGCTACTGTCATGTTTCCACTACTGGTTTAACTACATGGCTTGAAAGCGAAGTTAGGAGAAAGTTGCTCTTTCGCACACTGTAATCATAACGTTACAACGTCGTTGTTCATTTTAAATGACAGCGGCGATTGTGTCATTTCCAAGCAGTGAAAGTTAGCAATGTGGCATGCTAGTCTGCTAACAGGCTAAGCTAGCTAGCGAACTTCATAAAAACTTTTTCTAGCGAGTGTCAAGATCGCGTTTGCACTAGAAACAGTGACAATGTGTGAGCTTTGCAAGACTGACAATTCCAAATCAAGCCAAAATAAAGGTGGGTAACAGTTTACAAGTGGTTCGTTAGCCGTCTAGTATAGCTAGTACAGATTCATAAGTTCTCTTTCAGCTAACGGTGTCTCAGCTCTTACCAGGAAGTGGGACTCTGTTGCTAAGCTATTCCTTCTTCACGTTGAAAGTTTCTCCTGATGGTTATGGCGGTTGTCTTTGTTTTGACTTTCCCTTTTCTCTCCAAGGTCGCTCCTAAAAGTGGACTCGGCAGGCCTCTCTTCCTGCGTGGCAAGTTGAGTGCTGAAAAGTTTTTTTCGGAGAGAGCCTGTGCTGTAGAGCCAGCCGAGATATGTACGTGCTTTCGGATAGCCTCTGCACTAGCTGGGGCCTTCTCAACACCACACACTCCTGACCCGTGTGCCAGTAATGTAAACAACCCAGCATTCCAAGCTGTCAAATACCGCGAGATTCAACAGAGAAACTCAAACTCAAACCACCCCAACACCCCTCCTTTCTTAACTTGACTTAAACAATTATATAGATTGTATTTCTGGATTAGAGGGTAAATCAGCATCAAAATGTATGCAATGCTTATCTGATTTAACTTTATAATTAATTTAACTGATATTTACTGTCTGATACTCTGGCTATGTACTTTGTTGTTTATAATGTTTTACTGACTACTTGTTATATTTTTTCATCTGTATATCTATTGACTGATATGTATTATTTTTTTCTTATTTTTTTTTACTTTAATTATTTTTTATTCTTTATGAAAACATGATCTGTAACAAAATGATTTGTGTTCTACAAGTTCAATTTCCTTTGACAAATTGTAACAAATGTATTCTGCAATAAAAAAAAAAAAAAAAAAAACCCTCCTTTCTTCCATTAAAAGTGTATGGACATTTTCCGTGATATTTATTGAGATATAGGGATATAGGATATGACAGTGAGCTAGAAAGTTCATTCTTGATCTTAGAAACAGTCGACAAAAACATCTTAGTTTTTCTTGATTGCTTTGATTGCAGCAGTCAACTTAAACTCCACATTTTTCAAAACAGTTAACACACAGGCCGAAACAGTGGCACTCATGGTCAAAATGACACATTTTGTTTGCAAAAGGCTCTAACCGTGCCAAAACATTTAAAATATGAAACAAAAGCTAATTTTGCCTTCAAACAACACAACTTGCAAACAAGTGTATGAGCTCTTCCAATCAACCATTACACAGTGGACAACAAAATACTAAATACAGCACTCAGTGCGCATCAGTGCACCATTGCTTGTCATTGTAGCCTATTACTGTACGTAGCTTTCATGCCAGTGCCATTTGTTGTCAAATTTACCTTCTTGCAAAGAACTGGATCCAGAATCAGAAATGCTTTGATGCACATTTTGATTCTATTGATTCTTATTTTCAAACTGTGGCTGAAAACTGAAATACTGTAAATATTACAGTTTTTCTTGATTGCTTTGACCTGCTTAAAGAAACTGGGATCCACTCAGTTTTCATCATCACTGTCTCAGCAGAGCAGAAGACACCTCTTGCAAATGTGTTAACCCTTTCTCATTGGATTGACACATTTTCCCCACCCTTTTGCAGAACAGTTAACAAGGATGCCATTCAAGCAGTCCAAACTCCATTGTTTTAGCTATGGTAACCAAACAGAAACCATCTGTTCCTAACTATTAGAAACTACCTACATCAGTATGAAATCACTGAAGCACCTGTTTGACACTGTCTCCTTCACACAAATCTTCAACTAGCAGTCAGTCTGCAGGCCTTAAAGGTGCAGCATCTGTGTTGTTCTTTGCCAACATGGGTGGAAGAGGTCAAAGGCAGATAAGAGTGAGAGGAAGAGGTAGAGGGGTCCGAGGAAGAGGAGTCCGAGTGCGAGGTGGAGGTATAGTTGGAAGGGCTCAGGTCGCTGATGAAATTCGGTCAACTATTATTGCTCACGTTATCAATCAAGGCCATGTGGCCCCATCATCAAGACAGAAGAGACTGAGTATCAATAGTGGCTATTTCTTATACTCTACAGTAATAGATGTTTATACTTTACTGTAAGAGATTTTATTGTTATTTTCTTAATTTCTTATACTCTAATATTTTATTTTGGTTTACATGTATGGGTTAGGGTTAGTGTAATATTTACAGTATTTCAGTTTTCAGCCACAGTTTGAAAATAAGAATCAATGGAATCAATAAAATGTGCATCAAAGCATTTCTGATTCTGGATCCAGTTCTTTGCAAGAAGGCAAATTTGTCAACAAATGTCACTGGCATGAAAGCTACGTACAGTAATAGGCTACAATGACAAGCAATGGTGCACTGATGCGCACTGAGTGCTGTATTTAGTATTTTGTAGTCCACTGTGTAATGGTTGATTGGAAGAGCTCATACACTTGTTTGCAAGTTGTGTTGTTTGAAGGCAAAATTTGCTTTTGTTGCATATTTAAAATGTTTTTGCACAGTTAGAGCCTTTTGCAAACAAAATCTGTCATTTTGACCATGAGTGCCACTGTTTCGGCCTGTGTGTTAACTGTTTTGAAAAATGTGGAGTTTGAGTTGACTGCTGCAATCAAAGCAATCAAGAAAAACTGTAAACAAAATACATGTAAACCAAAATAAAATATATTAGAGTATAAGAAAATAAAAATAAAATCTCTTATAGTAAAGTATAAACATCTATTACTGTAGAGTATAAGAAATAGCCACTATTGATACTCAGTCTCTTCTGTCTTGATGATGGCCATGATTGATAACGTGATCAATAACAGTTGCCCGAATTTCATCAGAAACCTGAGCCCTTCCAACTATACCTCCACCTCGCACTCGGACTCCTCTTCCTCGGACCCCTCTACCTCTTCCTCTCACTCTCATCTGCCTTTGACCTCTTCCATCCATGTTGGCAAAGAACAACACAGACGCTGCACCTTTAAGGCCTGCAGACTGATTGATAATTGAAGATTTGTGTGAAGGAGACAGTGTCAAACAGGTGCTTCAGTGATTTCATACTGATGGAGGTAGTTTCTAATAGTTAGGAACAGATGGTTTCTGTTTGGTTACCATAGCTAAAACAATGGAGTTTGGACTGCTTGAATGACATCCTTGTTAACTGTTCTGCAAAAGGGTGGGGAAAATGTGTCAATCCAATGAGAAAGGGTTAACACATTTGCTGCTCTGCGCTGCTCTGCTGAGACAGTGATGATGAAAACCAAGTGGATCCCAGTTTCTTTAAGCAGGTCAAAGCAATCAAGAAAAACTGTAACTCAGTGTCCTCTTACTAGCTTTTTGCAGAGCAATTGCAAATTTGATGATGAAATTTGCAGTTGATTAGTAAATATCAAATATATAAAGTATTTGCACTGTGCTGATCCCTGTACAGATACACACTATAGGCTACAGAACAGATACCTCAAAATACCTCCCAAAAGTTTGCAGTGTTTGCACAATTCTCACTCTGGGACATTTTGAAGAAGATGACAGTTACTTTCAACCACTTAGGGTTACACATTCTTAAATTGTAACAAAACTAAAAGATTGGTTGTTCTGACTTCATTTAGAATACACATGATGATTTGTTGAGGGTGTATAAGTGTGTGTGTGTGTGTGTGTGTGTGTGTGTGTGTGTGTGTGTGTGTGTGTGTGTGTGTGTGTGTGTGTGTAAGAGAGAGACAGAAGCTTAATGAACACACACATACACACACACTTTGACACAGTCTTGCTTGCTATCATTATACACATACAGAATACCCACACATCCCATGACACAAGTATGTGTGTGAGTGTGTGTGCAAGAGAGAGACAGAGGCAGCCAAGGCTTAATGGATTCTCGTGAGCACGCACACAAACAGACACACACACAAACACACACACACACACACACACACACACACACACACACACACACACACACTTTGACACACAGTCTTGCTTGCTATCATTATACATGCAGAATACCCACACATCCCATGACACACACCCACATTATGCTCTTGGGAATATCATGACAATTTATTGACACAAATGGTATTGCAGATTGACTCACATGGACAGCGAGAGCATCTGGAATTGATCAGCTTACTTTGCTTTGATAAAAGTTTCATCACTGATTTCAAACTGACAATTCAAACACTGCTGATACACAGGAAACACATCTATCTTCTTACCATCCCCATTGTTAATAATCAACAAGTTATGTGGGGTTGTGTTTTTTCTGCTATACTTCAATAGCCTTTTTTGTTAACCTCACTGCAAATATGGAAAAGGCAGAGATGCCTGGAGTGTAGGATTTTCCCTCCTTTTTCTTCAACAACAGTTGAAGATTAAAAGAAACGTCTCACAGAAATCTGTCAATTCTGTATGTGAATAATGCTGTGTGGAATTTAATGGCATGAGTTATATTGGGTTTCCTCTACACCCACATTTTCTTTCAATAAGATCAATGGCGTGCAGTGACAGATAGGGACGGTCTTTTGTATCTTCAAATTTCAGGTTTCTGAGGGAATAATTAGATGGATGGATGAAAAGTAATGCATCAGTCTGCAAGGGGAGCTGCACCCAGAGATCCTCTAGTTCAACACGCATGCCTCCACGTCTGTTTGGTAGAAAACTGTTTAATAATCGTGTTGAATTTCTATTGTTCTAAAAGTGGCTCTCTGCACTGATCTGGTGCTTTAAACCAATAGAAAACTTTTTGTGTTCTTTTTGCTGATATTGTTTATTTAACAGAGAGGATTTCCTTTTTGATTCAGGGATATTTTTTTTAGCATGAAGAGAGTATTGTCATCTATTTCAATCTCTTCCCCTTCAAACTTTCTGGTGTCGCTTGCAGGTAACCAGGATGGAAAAGGTTCTCCCTCCAGGGGAAATGACGATGGTTGAATCGCTAGATTTATAGAGACGCTTTAGACATTTTACTGTAAATGTAACATTTAACTCTGATGTGTTAGAACAAACACTTTTGTCGGAACAAAACTGCCTACAAATGTAATCTGATGACAATTAAATTGAATGTGGCCATTAATGTGATTTGCTTATGAATATGAACACCATGAGAGGAGACATCTACAAGCACTTTCAGCCAAAATCAAATGCAGAGAAAAAGGTTAATTCCAGATCATTTGTAAAACAGTGTATTCCAATGATTAAAACCACTAAGTAGCTATATATTATGAACAACACCTGCACTTACAACACATGCACACTACTTCAGTTCTTGTTTTCTTCAACATATACATTTCAGCGTAATCCTACCTGGGTTTTTCATTGCTACATATGCTGAAATTTTGCACCCAGGGGCTGAACGCACATTTTAGACACTTTAAAAGAAAAAAATGTTGATGTTTTCACTCATGTCTTTTTATTTCCCTCTGTGTTGTTGATCTGGCTCAGGGGTTAGGTATGACTGCAATGTGGTAGAGACAGAAGCTGCAGTCAAAGCTCCTGTGATCCGGTGCAGACTTCATAGAGACCAGCAGATGGAGGGGAGAGGAGCTGCGTGCATCCTGAAGGTTTAGCAAGAACTGAGAGGTTACACTCTACCAGTACAAAGATGACCTGTCACACACTGAAACATGCCATATCAATGTAGATGAGCTTCCTGTTTATGTACCTCACAGAGCACAGCTATCAGAGGAAAAGAGAAAAGGATTACAGATGGAAATATGTATGAAATGTTGTCTCTCTTTTAATATACCCAGGCGAACTTGGAGGCAGCATGCATGTGACGCCTGCATTTCCATTTAA
>NC_050183.1:12580650-12638150 GCF_008315115.2 Sander lucioperca
ATTCAACACCAGTCTGTTTACTGGTCCCCATGTGGCTTCAGTCTCTCTCTTTCTCCCTCATTCCCTCCTCTTTCTTTCTCAATTTTTTTTTTCCACAACACACCTTATTTACATTACATACCCAGCATTCATACTAAGTAATGAGACTGCCAAACATCTAACTGAAGCATCATGTTTTTGACTATTACAGTTTGTATAATACGTTGTCCATATTTTGCAACATTATTTAAACTGGCCAATGTTGCTTGATTGTTTTTTGGCTTTATTACAAACACATTTATGTGTGCAAATGTGTCAATATACTTTTAAATCTTTTTATTTTAAGTGAAATAGAACTGAAAGGGGTTTTATACTATAAGTTGTAAAAAAAAAAAAAAAAAAAAAAAAAAAGGCAGATGTAAGATAATCTTAGTGTGAGTGTTTTTCCACTGTGAGGTACTATATGGGCATCAGGGACATCATTTTCATATGCTTTATTTTGCAGCTGACAATGCATCATACAATGAATCAAAGGAAATAATATACATCTCATACATCTAAAATGTTAACAAGATGATGAGGCGCATGCAAAATGAGAATCTCTTCTTTATCTGCTTTGTTTTTTCACTTCCTTCCCTCGGTACAGCCAGATGGCAAAGCTCCAGCTCTGCAGTCCTCTTCATACACTCATCATATTTGATGGGCATCCTGCTGCCGAGTTTCAAGGAGGCCATGTGTTTACGAAATGACACTTGTGACAAAAGAAAACTTCTATTTAGCAAGCTGAATCTCGGGTGGGGTGCATGGGGGCAGCAGCGTGTGTGCATTTGTATGTGTGTGTGTGTGTGTGTGTGTGTGTGTGTGTGTGTGTGTGTGTGTTCGTACCAATAGCATCCATACCGTCTCTGTTTCACACTGTTGTCATGTTGGATGGCTGCTGTCTTTTAACCACATCCTGTGCCTTTCTATGAGTTTTTTTTTCTTCTTTTTTACTATGTTACAATACATTTAATCATCAGTTTTGTGCATTTACCATTCCAATACAGATAGATTTTTTTTTTTTTCCACATTAATGTCATAAATATACATTGTGTGGTCTCCGCCGTTGATGGATTCAAACTTTCAGGACAAACTTTTGTTTAGAAAATCATCTGTTGTACATTTTCAACTAAAACAGGTTTTATGTTGGTTGTTTATTTGTTCTCAATATGCTATCGTCTTATCCTAATATTGTCTTTGTCTTCAATGGTGAGGAATTCCCATCAAAGTTTTCCCCTTCTGTTAATACTTTAGGGAATTTTCAAACGTCGGGATGTATGGCTGTAATGCCCCAAGATTTGTTCTCCCTGAAAGAAATGATAGAGTAAGAATATATTAACTACAGAGCAACCTGGTTTTACGAGGTCTGCATTTACTCTTACTTCATTTTAGGTTTACCAATATGTTATGCATAAATATATACTATATATGTATATAGATGTATATCAATATATGCTTTGCAGCATTCCTTTGATTTAAATTTTAAAGCCATGTTCATGCATTACAAAGCAATTGCATATTTTTGACTGCAGGGTTTAGATGCAAATCCATGGGGCATTACGTTAAAAACCATAAACATCATAAAATAGGAAATAGAAATTAAAAATGGAAGCAAAAATGAGGACGTTTAACTGGTCATTAATAACTGAATGCTTTCTCATTTGTTGATGTGATAAACAAAAATTGTATTCAAGATAGAACACAAAAATGGCAAGTGTAATGAAAAATAAAACCCATTTAAAGCAAAGTATTTTATTCACACAAATTTAATAAGATATATAACAACCGTTTGGTCCATAAATATTTAAGGGGAAATAGTTTCTATACACCATCTTTATCAAGAAACAGGGAAACATGGACAATCTTGATAGAACACTTACTGTACTCAACTATTAACACGAAGATCAATATATAAGGTTCTTGGATTACCCAACTATATCTGAAAGAGTGCACAAATGCTTTCTATGACATCGCTGCCCCCTTTTTAACAGGATACACCATAAAAAGATCTTCGGAAATAAGATGCAAAACAGTACAAAACTAGTGAGGCGTCAAAAGGATGTGAATCAGTTAACAAAGAACACATATATCCTGAATTTCACAAACTTTCTCCCAAGTTATAGCATAAGGCACATAGTAGAACTGAGTTAGGCATCTACTTCATTAAGTAGATCTAGAGTACCACTTTGTTCTACAATAGAACAAATTGTGACGCTCACAATGAAATGTATCAACTCCATTGAAGATTTGCTCTTTCTTTTCTCTCTATCTTTCAGCCAGAAGAAACATGTTTTTGGTCTGTTCAGTGGCAAGTGTCATTAAAGAAAGTATAAATATGGCCAAAAAGGAGAACACATGAACAATGATTTCCCACTGGCTGCCTGTTACGACTCCACCTTTCTGAGGTCATTTGAATGCTTATGTCAGCTCTACAAATCTAGTCTGAAACGTCGCAACCACTTAATTTCTCACCCCTACTCCTTTTCCCTTTTTTAAAATCACATCGTTACCCTGAGCAACATGATAAAAACAATAATGCACTTTTCACTGGGCAGTATATTGTCACTGTGCAATTGAGTTTAGCTGTTTATCAATGGATATGTTATGTAGAATTTATCCATTTGACGACGGTTAATCTATGAGGCCAACAAATCTGAAAAAGTGCTCTGTCATGAAAACAATCGATTGCAACAGCGTGCATAAACTGTTCTCCAATCTGAATTTGTCCTGCTGATTTCTAATTATCAAACCATTTCTATCAATGTGGCTGCATTACATGTTGAACAGTTACCACTGTACAGATTGTAGGATTAGCTTCTTTCTCTTTATCACAGTAGATTTGTAAATCAAGACATAAAACGTATGTTGTTTCAGCAGCTACCTGCCATATAAGCTGCGATGGTTAGGTGCTTAAAATGCAATTTAGACGATTTACATGTAGCTCTCTGAGATATCTCAATGTCTGATTCCATCCAACTCAGTCTTAAAGACTGAAACATTCGGAAATAATTAAAGCCTGTTTTCTGGGGTTACCCATATACAGAACATTCTACAAGTTTACTTCCCAAATTATTCCAAAACAGAAAAATAATATATATTTAAATTGGATAGTGCGAACACAGTGCATACATATACAGGTTACCAAGGGCAAAATATTCATATTATTTTTTAAATTTACCAATTAACCATAAATTAAGAAGGGCTTTTTTTTTAATCATAATTCAATATAAATGTACAAATAAAGAATAAAAATCTAGTTTTCCAGACAAGCTTCAAGTTTAGTTGTTTTTTTTTCAATGAATTGTGGGATCCATGACAATTTTCTAATGCCTTCAACTTCAAAAATGTCCCGTCCAAAATCAATCTCTGCATACTGTAAGTCAACTACAGACACGGCTGCCACGTTGTTTCAAATGCTACACATTAAAATGATTTCCTTGTGTTTTAATGTGGTCGCTTCTGTTCTTGCTCTTGTTGTTCTGGTTTGTGTACACAGTACAGCACTTTCTGTTCCAAGGAGCTGTCTCTGGTAGATTTAAAGGTGTCACATAAAAAAATAAAATGTAAATTGAGGAAACAAAATAAAATAAAAACAACAACAAAATAAAAATCAGATTTAAAAAAAAAAAAAAAGAAAAAAAAAGAAAAAAAAAAAAAATCAGTCTGCTAGGGATAGCTTGTTAGAAAAGGTTTGTCAAGGTAGTTTGCGAAGGGCTCCCCGAATCATGGCTGTCCAAACTAGAGGTGACGGAGGTCACTACAGTGATAGAGGGGTTTGTCAGGTCTGTTAGTGTGGCCGCGCTGGAGGGGGGGCTCAGGGCCCCACTGTCAGATGAGGGTGGAGGGAGTGAGGTGCCATCAGCCTTATCAACACCTCCATTCTCCTGTCGCAAAACGTTCCTTCTGAATTTGGCTCTTGCGTTTTGGAACCAAACCTGCAAACCAATCCCAATGTGGCTTTTACTTTTTGCTTTAAGATTAATTTTAAAGAAAGAAATAATCAAATCATTTGTACAGTAGTTTACATGTCAAGTTATCACAGCAATTACTGTATCAACTTGCCCTGGCCTTATGTATATAGATCTTTATATGGCAATTGTCATACAATATTTTGAGCTAAAGGGGCAGATAACAATGAACCAGTTAGCTCCTGAATACTGAATGCAAGAATGTGAATTTTAATAGCATGTCAAAAATATTATCCTTTTAATTTTTTTTATCTGTGAGAGTTGAATTACACCCTTTCCTGTTTCCACAGATAAAAAGAACATGTGCACTCTCGTTATTAATAATATCAGCTACAGTTTTACATTAAAGTTTCTGCGCTTTTAAAACGAATTTTCTCATTTCTTTCCCAAAAAAATAACATTTAAGAATCTACAAGATTTCTGATAAAAAACCCCTGGATATACATCTAATGACTAAATGGGCCAACCAAACAAACCAACAAAAAATCAAAAAGATGACTTCAATGATAATATTGGTGTGAAATGAGAGGGACATGGGGTGCAGACACAGATATGGGGTGATCAGATCAGTAAGAAGAAAGGCTTTCTGCTTACCTGTAGAACTCTCTTAGTGAGGCCTGTCTTCTGGGCCAGCTGCTTTAAGTCCTTGGCATCTGGGTTGTGGTTGATGGCAAAGTAGGATTTCATTGTCCGCAGCTGATGGTGCTTAAAGGAGGTCCGCATGCGTTTGGTCTTCTGAGTTGGAGCGTAGGCCTGCTGGTCCCGGTCCAAGTGGTCGGTATCGTTCTCGTTACAGCCTGAGAGGGCAGAGAGCAGAGCACAGGGGCTGGATCAGAGTCGAAATGGAACAACTGCAAAAATAAATTCATTTATTTTCTAAACACTAGTCCTTTGCATTCAAATTAAGGCAAATAACTCCTCTACTATCAAGATACCGTTATTCAAATCAGAAAAATGCTTAAATATGATTATTTGCAACGGTCACTAATGAAATGTTGCTCTGGTTTTAAGGCTAAATATTAAATTGAATATTTTGCGACGTGGTCCGGTTTTGCAGGGAAAGAAAGGACACAATGAAGCATATTATTAAGGCGATCACATATGGACTTGATTGTGGAAAGTTCCGGCATTTCCATCGACTTGCTGTGTTATATGATCTATTAAGATTGATGACAAAAGTTTAGATTATTTATAACAATCAATTAGAATATGCGAATAAGTGACAGTCAAGAAACTCATTAAACGGACTAAACTTAAATGTATTGTAACACATTGGAAGTTGTGACTGTTTTTTATAATCTGTTTTATTTTTTTTTTTTTAAAGCAACATGATGTATTTTAACCATATAGTGAGACCGGGCTGAATTATTTCTGCTTGTGTTTGCAAAGACTAATAGGTCTAATGGCCCTTATTTGTCAATAGCTTAGCACTGTATGTGTAAAATACTTAAAGACGGTGAAATGCAAAAACTGATCCAATAAATTAAATGCATGTGTGGCTAAACAGTGCTGCGGAAACATTTATCACCGTTAAAAAGGCAAATCTATACACTTTATTTCACTATCATACTGTTTTACAAATAAAATGTTTTATAATAATTCTACACTGTTGTGACAGAGAAAATTCCCATGCCAAATACATTTGCAAGTTAAATGAATTCTGACTGACTGTTGAACATTTACATGATTGCAACCAAAATATACAACAAAATTAAATCAACTAATGATAATCGATTGTGCGTTGATTGTCATGTTTCTATAGAATCCAGTATTTACTTTAGGTCTTATTAGATCTTGTCTCTTATGGAAAAGGAATCTAGCCAGCAAAGAATAAGATTATTTAAATTATACCTAGGTTGTATTGATTTCTCTTGTATAACGGAAATGCTGATCAGTTGTTTTTCTCAGTGGATGATAAGATATCAAATGACTTACACCAACATTTCATCATACAAATTTAGTGCAAACACTTTCACAAAAATGAATTATTGAATTAAATTACATCAGTTTGAATAAGGCAGATACGGATTTATCAAACTATGGGATGTAAAACGTGTGGCATTACGTTATGGTACAGGTTATGGTGTGAATTGTGTTTTTTGTTAGATGAGACTTCTTCTTTGACAATTATACGCACCATTAATATGACAATCATTGACATCTATGTTCTGCTGCTCCAGCCTTCACTGGATTGTGTTTCACTAGATATTACCCACTAGGGGTCTCTATATCCAAACAAGACCAAACTTTACAGAGTGGTGTGGAATACTCAGTAGGCCCACACCTTTCCCTGGTGAAAACAAACACGAATGTGCTTGATAAGCAGAAACAAAACCTCAAACAAAACCTCATCCTTTTTGTCATGAATGTGAGTCTCCTGATCTGCAGAACGATATATTAACCTGAACAACCCAGGGAAAAAAAAAAATTCCCTATAGTTTAATTTCTTTCTTTTTTGAAAGATTTGTATTTTTTTTTTTTTTTTTTTTTTTTAGTTTACGGGCTAATTTGAATGTTGTATAAGGTCATAAATCCATCACATAATTAGAACATTTAAAATTTTCAAAATGAAACAAAATGCTTAAAGAAGCCAATGAGCCTCTTTGAAATTAGAAAATATATTATACTTAATTATTTTCAATTAAATATCCCAAATGAAAAATATAATATTCCCACTGGGACCTTTACTGTGTCTGTGGTGCTTAATAATGAGCTCACAGGGACATCTCACTGTATTTCATGTTTTTCTCTGCGGAATTTTCTTTTGTGGGATTTTTTTACCTGTTGTGGCTGGATTCTATTTTATTTAAATGTTTTGTAGTAGGCATATCCTGCTATTAAAAAAAAAAATCACAGTGCTACAATGGTAATTGTCCTATTAAAGCATCCATGAGAACTTCAGGATTTGCATAATCTCTTGGAATTGTGTTTGCGAATAACAAACCAAAGCCCCTTCAACCGGAGCGCTGACTGTACAGTGTTGCGTTCAGAGGCATGGCCTCTCCCTGCAGCAGGCCCCTGAGAACTGTGCTGACCGCCGCACAGGAGGCCAGGGATTCCAACGTCACCTTCAATTAACGGAGAACAATTAACGCGCAGATTACCCTTATTCCTCTCTATTCACCAGGAACAGAGGAAACTTGGCGTACAATGACAAACTTTCTCAACCGCACACTAATTCGCAGAAAGCGACAACAAAATAGGGACGCTGCAGGGGGGGGGGGGGCGGTGGGGGTCGGGTTATAACATTCAGCGATTCAATAGAAAATTTTAGATGAAACCTACATTTATCAGTAGCTTAATGTTGACTGTGACTCCAGTTTTTCTGTCTTCCAACAAAAGTCAAAGACATGCAAAACATTCTTTTTTTGTCCACGATTTTTACGCAACAGTTCCGAACTACATTGAGCCCCATCGCACCCATCCCTACACATGTATTTTGACCTAAATTAGTCTTAATTATAAAGTCGATGTGCAGGTTGAGGGCGATGTCAAATTTCGATCACCCTCCGTGCAACACACGCCTCAGTTTAAAGCACAAAAACGGTGCGTTAGAGACGCGTGGACTGACAGAAAGCTGCAGATCCATTAACCACGGCTGCGGGCGCCGTTACACTCAGGCAATGTTCACCTACATTAGCATAGCCTACAGGAGAGATGTATTCGTCCCAGACGTGTAAACCTATGGCTGTTCCAGCTGGGGCATTGAGGAGCCGTCTGGACTATAAAGCAAGAGGCTTTGCGTAATGTCAACTAATATACTCATCATAATTTCTTAAAAAAAAAAGAAAAAAAAAAAAAAAGAAATACGTATTCACTTTATTCATTTATGTGTTTATTTGTGGGTGTTTTTTCTTACATGTAATTATTTCTGCTGCTATATATTTGAAACATTACAATTAAATTAATACGACGACACTTTGGTCAGCAATGTTTGAGGAGATTTTAGTGAAGAATACATAAACCACAATGCAGTTATAAGGTTCCCAATTTATGGTCCAGGGACTACCTGGGGTCTTTCAAAGGGCTCCAGATGGCTCTAATCGACAGGAGGAACAGTTTAATGTAGAGTGCAGTTAGTTAAAAAGATCCGCGTGTTTTTGCTGCAATGTTAGGTAAACTGTCCCCACAATTAGGCCTAGGTTATCCATACAGGGCAGACTATTAAAGGCTACAGCGACGTTTGCACCAACACTAACAAAAAAAAAAAAACTTAGCTAGACTATTTACAAGTGATTTTCAAGTGCATGTTTGTATGTTCTTGACTTGATGTGAGGGCCTGCTCTGAGCAGCACGTTGTCTCACCTGTGTTGTAGCTAGGTATATCTATCCCCATGGCCGGGCTCTTCCTCTTGCGCGGCCTTCCCTTCTGTGCCGTACTGGTGCCGTTGAAGTAAGGTAAGGAGAGGCCGCCGCCCTTCGCTGCCAGCTCAGCGAAGTTGAGCTGTTGGTGGTAGTCCGGTCCCTGCACCAGCGTCTCGAAGTGGAGCCGGCAGTACACCAGGCTGTCCTTCATGCCGAAGTGGTCGCCCGTGGTCAGCGTCTTGTTGCAGGTGGTGCACGTGAAGCAGCTCAGGTGGTACACGGAGTCGCGCGCCCGCATCACCATCTCCGAGGCCGATATCCCGAGGTGGCAGCGCGCGCACCTCTGCACGGAGAACCTTCTGGAACAGACAAATTGTCAAGACTCCTCATATATAGAGACAAAATGTGACAAACACAAAGACAGAAGCCGAAATATACACTGCACTGCCATGGGGTTCTGTCGTGCGTTTCAGTGACAAAAGTGTGTGTGTGTGTGTGTGTGTGTGTGGGTGTGTGTGTGTGTGTGTGTGTGTGTGTGTGTGTGTGTGTGTGTGTGTGTGTATCTGACACAGCTTTAGTGTCTGGCAATACTCTACAGGCCTATAGACTGAGTTTACATTCTGAGCTAATATAGCCACATCTGGTCACATCTGGCCTACAACTGAGTGACGGCTGGTCGATAAGCCACATTTTGTGTAAAAATATTTTCTCTCCTAAATAGGCCTAAGTCAGTCAGTCTACAGTCTCAGTGATAAAACCTATAAATGCCCTCTTGGCAGTGTAGCAGACATTAAACACAAAAGGATAAAGGTAGGCAAAAGGCGGAACTATAGTAGCCTGTTAAAATGGTAAGACAGCTAAGACATTTTGCCCAAGCATTTAACAGCATCTCTTTTCTTTCTTGGGTTATTTTACTATATATTGCATGTAAAATATGGGATAACATATCTGACCAATAGCTGCATTTTTAACTGGTTATTTTCCATTTCCATACTCAGGCATGTTAGGCCATTGTACATGCTGACAAAAGCAACGAAGATAGGTTACTTTTGAACAAACGCGATATAAATACACAACGATGTGCTCCTTTGTTCCTGGTAGGCTGACTCATACAAGCTAATGCAGTTTACATTACACTCAGAGCCATGGAAACTATTACAGCTAAACCACAAACGAATAAAAGTTAAATTTCATATCATAACTTATTCCCAATTAACAGCATGCAGGGCCCCTGGGAGACTGTCATGATGCTATTCAAACAAGAATGAGGCCTAATTGGACCAAAAAGCTTCAACATAATTCCAGATGAACAGCCGAAGCCTGTTGAATCAGGGTTAATAATAGTGGCTGCACAATCCCCACAAAAAAAAAATAAATAAAAAATAAAAATAAATTTTCTTATAAAGTCAGCAGCTTTGGGTGTGTATACGCGCGTGCGCGTGTGCGCGACAGAGAGACAGGGACACTAATGTTTTCCTAAGCTGTTTCATGAACATTTAAATGGACAACCTTCATTTTTCTTACCTGTAGTAATCCTCCTTGCAATAGATACTCCCATCCTTGGCAAAACACGTTAGCTCCGATTCCAGCGCTAGTTTACATTCACAGCATTTGAGGCACCGCAGGTGCCACTGTTTGTCCACGGCCAGGAGGTAGTATCTATCCGAAATCTTGCCGCCACAGCCGGCACACAGAGCAGGCTTCTCCGGGCTCATGGAAGGCATGGTCTGCGTCAGAGAGAGAGAGAGAAGAAAGCTCATGGCAACTACTTCCTTCAAGAGACTTCTGGGGAAATCTTATGCAGCATATATCATGCAAAAACAGAAACAACAGGCCTTAAGTATAGCTTTCTGGACATTAAATTAAACTTTCTTTTTTTTTTTTTGTATCTATGAGGTAGAGGGCCTTTTGCAGAGCACTTTTAAAACGCTAGTAAACAAAATGCAGCCTCGGTGTGTTCACAGGCCCCCCTGAAGGAATTCCACCATCAATGAAACAACTGTTTCTGAAATGAACTGAATATCGAGGACAGTTGAATACATTTGTAGTGCTAAGCTAACATTTTATAAGTTCAATATCTCCTTTCGTCGAAGACATTAAAATCAAAGCGAACAACAAATTCACTGCAACAGTTTTGGTGAGAAACATATATTTAAAATATTGAATAAAGGCCTATTCAAAAAATATAGTAGCCTAATAAATGTAGTATTTTTTAAAGTTGAAATAATAAAACTCAAATGTATACTATTAATATTAATTCAGCATGTTTTTGTCAACAGTGTTTTATAGATATATAAATGCCAGATCTGAAATGTGTACATTTGTCAACAGAAAACTAAATATTACTGCTCTAATGTACAATGTTTTATATGATGCCAAGAGTAATGTGTGTTTGAAATAGGCTATATTTAGGGACAACTGAATGTCATGTTGCAGCCAGTTCATTGTGTAGTAATTATTTTGTGCAGATTATTGAGCAGCAATTGAAATAAAATGACATTTTAACTATAGGCCTAATTACGAAATTCACTATCCAAGAGAGAATTCATTTTGGGATTAAGAAAAATATTTACAATAATTAGACACAAAGTAGTAACTGATAAATCCTCGACTGCACATTTCCTGGCACGTTACCGGTGCCACAGTGGTCGTTTATGCAGTGACGGTCAAAACGAGTTTTTACAGGAATTCAAACATGGGTCGACCAGACTTACCGACTCTCTCCCGTTGAGCTGCATGCCCTTCGCCAGACGCGAATCCGTTTTCGACCTTCTCTCCATCTCCTCCATGATCCCTTGGATGTGATCCCCGGAGATCCCGTGGAAAAGCATGGCTCCCGGTCCTGGACGCAACGTGCAACTGCCTGCCTCTGTCTTGCAGCCCACAACTTCCATATACTGTACCGCAGCGCTGCGCCCCGCTCTCTCAGCGCATCCAAACGGGCTCTGAGGCTCTGAGAGAGGCACACAAAACAACAACACAACCCCAGAGATTCAGATCACACTCCTCGCCAGAGTGCAAAGGCAACTGGAAGAAAAGAAGAACGAAGAAACTACAACATGGGTGGGACAGGAGGTGGTGGTGGTGGTGGTGGTGGTGGTGCACCAGCTTTTTCCTTCTTCCCGTGAATGTCTCTCCTCCAGGAAAAATATATAGTCCAAATGACGCGACAAACCGGTGTGGAAGTGGTGGTGGGGAGGGAGGAGGGGAGGGGGGGGAGGGCTACAGTGTGAACACTCGCCAAAAATAATGACACAAAGTTTTTGTTGTTTCTTTTTGGTGATTTCTCTCTCCAGAATTCCCTGTCAGGGGTTCCTTGGTGCTTGGAGGTCAGGTTGGGACTGCCTGGATTTGAGAATCGTGTCCTATTTGTGAAGAGAGCAAAGCCTGCCCAGTCTGAATAATTTGGTAGGAGGAGTCCCCCCCCACTCTCTCTCGCCTCTCACTCCGTGTCTCTCCCCCCCCCCTCTCTCTCTCTCTCTCTCTCTCTCTCTCTCTCTCTCTCTCTCTCTCTCTCTCTCTCCATCGCCACTGATTTCTATTCACCAACAAAGAGCTGTCACTCTTCCCTCAAAAACTCCCGATTCTGGCTGCGCGAAGGACCACTACTTTATGGTATTGGCATTTTCATTACTTTTATTTCCCCATTTACAGGAGATGATGCTGGAGTGTAGGCAGAAGTCGCATTAACTGAAATGGGCTTAGAGTAATTTGAATGTAAATATTGTATTTAACATGGCTTAAACAAATAATACGCATCTAAAAAGTATAATAAACTCCTTTGGAGTTGTACTAAAAGGGGCAGAAATATGGATAACCGATTCTACCAGACATGACAATTTAATAGGTTTAATTTTGAGCGTTTACACTTTTAAAACTTCACAGTTTTAGGTGTTTTATCAGGTGTTTGGTTGTCCCAAAAATAACATAACGCGCGCGTGTGTGTGTGTGTGTGTGTGTGTGTGTGTGTGTGTGTGTGTGTGTGTGTGTGGTATAAACGATTGTTTGGGGCGGGGCAGTGATCAGTGATAGGCTAGAGGGCGGGGACAGATTGTATTAAACAATCTGAAAGACAAGGAATTTAAACACAAATGAACAAGATTGTGTTTAAAATTAATCTTTACTCAAATAGACAATCACACGCCAGCTTTTTCTTCTTTATCTTGTAAATAAGTATGCTATATGATGAAGCGACGAGCCGAACTCTTTAGGCCTTGGTTAGTCTTTTCAGTGCAAGATCAATTTTCTCTTCATTAAACGCTCATTTGAAAATGCCGAGCATTCATTAACACGACCTTTGTCTTTCCTCTGCTTCTTGAATTAGGCCCACATCTTGTTTACCTACAGGAGAGCTGATTTGATGAGAATGGAAACAGGATCGCAACTAAAAACAAATTTCATGTAGCCTATATCCTTTATGCCATGCAACAAGCAGTGATATGGAGGTAGACCAGCTATAAAAAAAAAAAATTAAAAAAAAAAACAAGAAGGGGGGAATCACCACCAGTTATTGAATATTTTCAGAAATCCACGTTCCATAAAATTGATGTAATAATATCATCTACATTTACATTATTGAGGCGACTGCAGCTACAATACAGATCTGTGTCAGGTTTAAAGAGTGAGAAAACTCTGTTTTTGAAAATAAGACTGAATGGCTTTACTGTCCAACGTCAGGCCAAATATGGTGACCACAAACCAAAATGAGGCAGCAGCTCAAGGTCTGTATTTTAACACAACATGCATGGGCCTTTACAGCTGAAAGCCGGATAACGAGCTCTGGTCTCTGCAAGGTCGATGGCTGAAGATTTTGCCATAAAACAATAGACAAACTGGCTGAGTCTGGGACTCGGCTTTGGTCCCATTAATAGATTTACGGAGGCTCGGGGGGGGGGGGGTTGTTGCAGGTGTGGATGCTTCATCTCAAGACGTGTTACATTATCATGTGCACCCCCTCCCCCCATCCCCCACCATGAAGTTGTGTTGGCTTTAATTGGAGGCCCCTTGATAACAGAGCTATAAGACAAGGCTTGGACCCTCCTGGACGGGCTGGACCTGCAGCTGTTCTGGAAAGCTTAAAACGTTAATTTGCGCTCTGTCAGTGTCTCAGCACCAGCTACGCAGCGGTGAAAAGAGTTCTCAAAAAGGACACAGGGATTTCATTTCACCTGGACAAAGACACCCCGAGAGGACCGATCAACTCAGCTCTGTGTGATATTTAATCTGTCTTCTGTTTTCTTTCTCTCCGGTAGCCTAATAAAAATTTAAAAAAAAGTCCAGTTCTGACTTTAAAAACTGGACCTAATCACACAGTAAAATATAACTACAGTGTGTAGCCTATATGTTCGTCTTTTTTGTTTGATCAAGACATCGATCATATCGTTAATGTCGATAAAGAACACTGTTTTGACCCGTTGCCTCCAGCAGTGACATTTCATTTGACTGAAGAGGGTTTAACAAAGTGTCAGTGAACCAAGGGGCTGAGGGGGAAATGTCTTTTGTTTTGTCGTTTTGTTTCTTTCGTTTCTTTCTCTTTGTATCTAATCAGGTAATCATATTACCTGCAACTAAATATAGGCTATAGGCTACACTAATGGCCGTCTTTTTTTCTTCTTTTATTATTACAGTTTGTGTGTAATTTGGGGAAAGTCTGTAGGGATAAAAGTCAAAAGTCAATTCGAGAAATCACGCTTTTGAAAAAAAAAAAAAAAAAAAAAAAAGTGACAGTATTTAGCCTATTTGATTTGAAAATAATTGTTCTCTTTTCTTAATATGTTTTCTCAATACATCATATTATTTAAGCAACCTAGTTATGTATGTTGCTCATCATATTTCATTACTGGCTTTAAATAAATTGATGAAAACTAATCTGGGCGGTTCTGTGTCATTTTTCGTTTAGTTACTGAGAATGATTTGCCCTAATTAAAAAATTCTGATCTTATTTAACCAAATTAAGTCTTTTAACACATAATAATCGCTGCGCATTCGTGCACTGTATTGACCTCCATTTAAAACCTTTGACGCTTTAAAAAATAAAAATAAAAACAGTGTTAAGTACTGTTTAAAATGGCGTGTTAACACAGGATGGCTCAGTGGGTCACTGACTTTTCTTATATAAATAAAGAAAATCAAATCTCATATCTCAGCCAACAATACAAAAGTAAATTAAAATGACTTGCATTGCCTACATTTTAAGAAAAGCGTCATTTTATATTTTCCCTGCCGTTCAACTTGTTTGTGATAGGCCTATATACTACTCACAAACTCCTGTTCCCCTATACATTTAAATATTATTGTCAGGGTGGAAGATGTGTTTACAGCATTCCGTAAATAAAAATATAGATAGAGAGCGTTTAGATGGGTTTACCTTCCACCACATCCCTGTTTATCCGTGAGACTGTTACCAATGTCACTGAATTCAACATGCATCAGATCTGTCGCGCATTGCTTCACACGCGTTTGCTAAAAAAAAAAACCAACTACCTTGTATTATTATTTTCCCAAGCAGACATATAGAAAGAGGTCTTACCTGAGGCTGTGCTGTGTGTGAGATCCCTGTGCAGCGTGCAGGCGGAGCAGCGCCGGACTGTGCGCAGTGTGCAGAGGAGACAGAGGAGACGCTGCCGGTAGATGGGGGCTGTTCCTCGTTTCTGAGCTTACAGTTCTCGTTCGAGCGTCAATTAAAACACAAGACATTTAAATATTCCTCTCCCGCATGCAGGCAGCCCTCAACACAACACAGCATAACGCAGCACAGCACAGCACAACACACACACACACACACACACACACACACACACACACACACACACACACACACACACACACAGAAAATGGGAAGCCATGAGCCAATGGACTACTCAGCATGTAGGTCAAAATGTGTGATGTATAGTCGTAAATTAAAAGGATAAACTACATCATCTGGAGACGGTGTTCGCCAAATGGTAAACAACTACTATCAGATTTAGGAATTTAAATAAAATCAGATGTTCCCCCCCCCCGCCCCTTTAAACGCCATGCATTTTACTAACTATAGCCTAATGTATGAATTCAGACCCTAAAGTTTTATTCTAACCCCAAAAGACGAGTTCACTGCATTTTGCATTTTGCAAACAAAGTTATAGGTAGGTTGCACATATACCTCTATATCACTTACGACTTCATACTGTACGAGATTCAAGAGGAATGAGTAGCCTACGGTTACAGCCTGAATCTCAGTCAATCTGACAAAAATATGGAGCACAGCAACACAAAGCCTGCTGGAAAAAGGGTTTGGTATTGACACCAAATCGAAATCAGTTTCGAAATAAAAGTGTTAAATCATTTCTCAATTTTACGTGTTTTAATATGTGACAATAATCTAAACCTGGCAGTGGTAGCCAAATTGGTATGACGATATATACTATTTTATTTCAACGTCATCACAACAGTAGCCTACAGAAAAGGGCTTATTTAAGAATATTCAATTGAAATCTTGTTTTAACATGCTCAACCTGTGCTCTATTTTTCAATTTTCCTCACTGTTACATTAAATTAGCTCTTCAAAAATAGCAACATTTAAAAAAAAATAAATAAATTGGGGTTCATATTTCGTTTCCTCTGAACTGTGATGCATGTCTCTCCATCTGTCTCACCTGGAGAATCCAGCTGACAAACTTCATATAAATTCAATGCAGTATTGACTATTTAGCCAGGAAGCATTCTACACACATTTGGCCTCATGTTGCAACATCTAATGAATAAAGAAATGTTGATGAAAAATTCACCACTATTTAATAATGTCAAGTTTTTAGTAAATATTAATATTGTTTATGCTTTGAAGATGATTTGATTGTGCCAGATAGCTAATGAGACTATATTTTTCAATTTCAACGTTGAAGATTCATTACCTTATTATATAATGTTCCATTGTATTGGTGTAATTTCCATGTGCATTATTGGATTATTTACCTGGCAGGCTAAACAAAATGACAAGAAGCCATTAAATAATAATACAATTGATAACAGAACTGTTTAAAGTGTGTAGTGCCTCCATTTGAATTTTATATTTACTGTTACCATGACATAAACAGTTCATCCAGAAGACAGGATGTCCTTAACCTGCTCACCCTGGCCACTGGACAACACATTGAGGTATAGATGGACTGATTTTAATTGACAACAAGCAAATAGAGGGGTTGTTTAGCAAACGCTCCCAGCTCCAGTGAGAGCAAAGAGTTGATAATTAATTACACCTCTGTACTGCTTGCATAAATGACACTGTGCCATACTGCTAACAGTCATTTTGCTTTGCTCCTTCCGCCTGGGCTGACATCACAATGTATCTCATCAATAATGCAACGGCACTAAGATCCATTTCACTGTGTACCACAACAAGTACCGTGCACACAGCGCTCTCTGAGCATGATACCCAGACAGGCTCTGTAGCGTGCTTGGTTCAACAGTGAGACCACAGTTACAGCATCAGCCCAGGATGCCTGCCTGCCTCCATGACTGCCTGGCTCCTTGGGCATGGTGGTTAGATTACCACACATCCAGGGTTCATCTGGAGTCATCATTTCTGGGTCAACTCAAGTGACACTCTGTCTCGCGGAGGGAGCTCTCAGTCACTCCCAAAGCACGGCCAGAAAAGGAGCGGAGGAGACGAGGAGGAGGAGGTGGGAAGGCTCTCCCAGGATCCACTGGTGCAGGGAACCACAGGCTAAACACTGACAGAATGAAGGAGAGGAGTGGGAAGGGAAGGGAGAGGGGGGTTTGAGGAGGAGGAACAGAGGGAGGAGTGAAGCACTGTAAGGCTGTATTCTCAGTCACATGAGCCAGGTGGGTGGGTGTGAAGATGGTGATACATCCTGGAAATATTTACAAACACACAGTGGACATGGCTTTATAATTATTGGAGGAAAAGGAAATATCAAAATACACAAGCATGGGTGAAATATGACAGAAGCACTGTTTTTATAGCTGATACCTCAAATTAAATGTGATTTAGTAATAATAACGATACAGAATAAGCCTATGAATAGATTTCAAGGAGTCTCAATCCCCACGTCTCCTAGCTGTTTTTCATTTCCATCCTTACTTTCTCTCTCTTCAGGTCTATCTCCCTCACTTTTTCCCCTCTCCTCCTCCAAGTCCCGCTTCTTCCACTTTCTCTTTTCTGTCTCTTCCAACCAACGCTCCCTCCTCCCTTTACCCTCTCACTACCTCTCACCACCACCACCACCAGCCCCACCCCATCTCCTACCTCCCTCCACCCCTCCTTCGATCTCCTCCCTGCTCTGCTCTGCTGGAGCTCAAATCACAACCCCGGTCCCTGGCAGATGGAGGATAGGAGAGAGAAGCTCTTAACTAGCCAGCCTGAGCCTCTGCTCTCTGAACACCAACTGCTGCCTGCCTCCCCTCCCTGCCTCCAGAACAGCTCCAACAGCACACCGCCACCTCCCCACCCCCCTCCATCTCCTCTGGGGACAGAGTATCCTCCTGGGGAATGGTGTGCGTATTAGTCCATATCTGGCCACACTAGAAAGGACATGGAAACATAATAGACGGATGTTCTTTACGGCTATATAACCTTATGGGGCAAAGCAGCTTTGCGGAGGCAACACACTCGTTTAGGTGATGCTTGTATATGTTGTTATACTGTCAAACACTCTTTCTTCCTACTTCAACCATTCACTGAAGACAGAGTCAGAGGGGAGCATAAGTTAGAGGTTAGTGTAAAAGCCACAAAATAAAGCAATTACATCACTTGTCTTCTTAGTGTAGACTAGAAATCACAGATATATCTGCACTGATGTAAAACCAAGAGAGAAATAAACAGGTCAAAGTGCTCCTTGGGCACTTAGGTGCCTGTTACTGCCTCTGACTCTCCTTTTTATCTGGGCTCATCTGGCGGCCACGACTTGGCCTGGCATGAGCCTGACCACCAGTTGCGGTATGAGGGAGAAACTGCTCCTCTGTGCTATTTGCAGCCCTGTCTGTCCAAAGGAATCTGGTGCGCTGACTATCACTCAGTGGTCATGTGTTTTTTTATCACTAATTCTACCACAGGGATCTGGTTGTCCATATGACCACTGTGGAGGCTGCTGCCCCGAGGCGAGCTGACATTGTCTGTGTAGAACGACCAGGCGTTGATGTAGGGGCTGCTCAAATGTTGCTTGAATATCAAGACACACACACGCGTATCCACGTGCGTGCACACACACACAAATGTACAGAGCAGTGCTTGGCCAATTGCTGAGACGGATGTTCCTTTCAGCCATCATACGGCTGACACTCAAGTTTTTTTTCACCGCCAACCCTGTGTCAGTTCCTGGCTGGTCTGGCCAACAGTGATGGAGACACTGTAACTCACTGTGGTTGGGGCCATTGGCCGCAGGGCTGCTGTGCCTGTTTGAGATGGAGGTGGGGGTGGGATGGGGGGGTTTGAGGGAGGAGGGGCTGCTTGGCCTGTCAACTGGTTATGACTAGAGCCTGTCTGGTCACAGTTCCAACTGGACAGCTCTCTTTTTCTCTGCGGCTAGTGCCATCGTCCTGTAGAAAGGCACACGGTATATAGCTGCCACTCTGCTCCAGCACAGCATATGCTCCAGCTGAAGGTCAGAGATGTTCAGTCCAAAATGCCTGAAATAAACACCTCACATGTCGGGGTTGGCTGTCGTAATTTTGGAGCACATTTGCACTGAGGGAGTGTGTGTGTGTGTGTGTGTGTGTGTGTGTGTATATATGTATGCTTATATTGAGAAATACAACTTTTACAATGTCTTTATTTGTCATCATTGCATAAGACAGATAAAATCAACAAAAGGAATTAATTTATGCATAAAGTCAATTGAGGCATTTTGTGAGTAAATATGGCATTAATGTTATGAACTTGCTACAATTAATTAAAGACTGTATTATAAACAATGATTCTGCAAGACAGCAGGAAAAAGCCCAGACTTTAGTTAAATGCGCTCTCGTTGTGGAAGTACATGACATACTCAATCATGCATTTGAAAGGGCACAATTCAAGAACATGTAGCCTAAGACAAGGCTTACTGTTTCTAAACCTATATGATTGACCAGGGTGGCAGAAGGCATAGTCGATTTCCAATTAAATTTCTCCATAAATCTGTCGAAGGGATTGCTCAGCTGTGCTGTTTGCCTCTGTCACCAACTGCTTGGTTAGAACATGATATTAAAAAAATGAAAATTTCAAACTGTGCCATCACTGGATTGGGAAGACGTGGAGGGATGAGGCAGACATGAATGTTGGCCTATTTCATGGTCAGGCTGCGGGACCGCCGAGGCCCTGAATGGCAATGCATTTACTTTAATGTGACAGACAAGTCCCTAGGCAAAACTCGCAGAGCCGCAGCATGCAAGCGGGCCCAGGTACTTGATGAGTGTGACACCTTCACCGTCCCGGTGTAGAAATGTTGCTGCCGCACGCTCCGCTGCCTCGGTTTAGAAAAACACCAAATAAATTCGCCTCTCATCTCGCCTGACGACGTATCCCCAAGAACCTGTCCTCCCCAGCACTGTTGGGATCATGAATCTCCTTGTAGCCGCTCACAGGGCTTTAGTCCGATCACTAAGCACTTGCCTTTGGGACCCACCTGCCGAGGGAAATTGTGGCCGCGCCAGTAGGCGGCTGCGACAGAATTCCGCGGCAGACACATCCTCTCATCCCAACGCTGTTTGCCCAATCAGGCGGAGACAGGCAAGTGTGTGTGGCAGGTTCAGAGCCAGTGCCTGGAGGCATCGTGCTGTCCAACCACATGCACTCATAAATCAAGTGGTACATCTTTCCTCAACATCTCTTGCACGCACAGGTAGTGCTGCATGAGCGCTTGACCTTACCTTGTACTATTACTATAGGCTACACAGTGCGGTGTTTAGTGCAACCTTTATTCTATACTGGCCTATTAGGAGCCACAGGGTGTTCTGATGGAGTAAGCCTGCCTCTGCATGTGTGCGTCTAAGCGTGCTCGTGAACATGAGCTGATCTATTGCAGTGCTGGGATAAGAGGGTCCAGGAGTTCATTAGGCTGCAGCTCAGGAGAGCAGCCGCAGGGAGCTGTGCCGCAGCCAAGTGTTGCCAGGAGGCTGAGCTGCGAGTCCAGTGGGGAGGGCTGCTGTTGATGTCCATGGCATGTTTGTTAACAGCCTGATTCCATCAAGTGGTGTAAAAGCAGCGCAGCCAAGTGTGAGGGCTGACCCTTGGCCCCTGCCTATTTTTAACAACACAGTGTTTCAGTCAAAGGTAGACAGTTCAGTCGAGCACTTGTGGAGTGTAAATGATGCTAATATTCATGCAGTCGTACATTTGGGAGGAAAAATAACAAGAGATGCATAGCAAAAGAGCACAAGACTCCATCTGACTATCTACAGTTACTTTCGCCTATATGCCCTTTATCTTGAGGGCGAAGATCTAAAATGCTCTTTCTGTTTTCATCTCCATACTCCCACAACCCTTGTAAATGCATCAGAGGAGCGGAACACCACAAAATATTAAATACTCTTTAAGAGAAACAAAAAAATGAAGCTCAAGGCATTTCATTGGCCATTCGAGAAAAATATCTGAAAAATGTAGCAAAACAAAAACGTGATAAAAGACATGTTTTACATGAGGTTCTAGTGAACAGATCCTTTCTCCTTCTTCCCTGTCTTGTGAGAATAAAAATAATCCTGAGAATAGTTGGGATTCACAGGAGGTAGATATTGCACAGACACTACACATATTTCATCATTTAGTACACTGCTAAAAAAATGACTCTCAAGTAGTCCAAATTATGACAAGCAACGTGTTCTGGGTTCCATTCTGAACAGGCCTTTGTCATGTGAGGCCTATACATAAAATAGAGAATTAAATTGTTTCTTCATTGCAGGGTCCTTCACGTTGACTTGGCCATATGGACACTAGAGGAGAACATGAAATAATTAAATGGTGTTAGATGGCTACATGTGGAGTAGAACATCAGTCACACAGAGAACAAGACATGGCCATGCCAGCTTAAAAGCTTAAAACACAGGAGAACAGGATGAGGCCAAATCAAATTAGGACTGAACCACACAGAGCAAGAGAGGACAGAACAGGGGAAGAGAATGGGACGGGACGGTGCATGGCAAGACAGAAGACTGGATAAGACTGGATGGTATAGGACAGGGAGGGATGGGACAGGATGTGCACTAGACAGACCAGAACAAGTGTCACCAGAAGTGAAGTGAGCAGAACGGGGCCCTGCTTCCTAAAGTGTCTTGAGGTTATAACGTGATCATGAAACCCATCCTAGATCTACCTCCCATTCACAGGTGGTTTACAAAAACCGTTGTAACTTAAGATGTAAAAACTAAACATTGATTCCTGTCAACTTGTGAAAAGTAAAAAGCATTTTACAGTCTGAACGCCTGTAGGATAAAGTGTGAACTATGTGCTGTTTTTTCATCGACCTTTAAGACAATTTCTTAACCAGTAAACTTTAAACCAGTAAGTCTCTCTATCAATATATGTGGCATTTGGTTTAACATACTGTAAGTGCTTGTAAAGCAAGCCCAACCTAACCATAATACTAAACAAATTCCTTGAAGTAAAAAAGGAAGAAAAAGAAAATTTGTTTTCAAGGAATAAAATGTTTTCATGCATCAAGCAGGCCATCAGCTGATCTGTCATCCTCCTTCTCTAAATCATGTAAGGGTGTCATCGCCAAGGCAGCAATGATGTACCGATAGTTGTCTACTGGACTTTATTATTGAGCTGATCCTCTAATTTGACTTGACCCTTATTTGTTGGTGTGCACTTTAAGTACACATCTTTTAACATCATATTTGGCCATCATCTGGCCAAAATAGCACTTTACTGACTGAACATTGAAGTACTGAAGTACATTGTCATACTGAGTGAAATGATTTATATACATGTGTTGCTGTTTAGGAAATAATCAATATACAGTGTTACTTAATAAATAAATGAATTGTCCTTCCCAGCACCATGAACAGCTATGTTAAGATGCCATGCACATAAACTTGTTTTAATGTGATGTTTTGAGCATAAGAAATGAAGAACATTTTGTCCAAACTCTCTTAGAAAACACAGTTAACATCTAAATTTAATTATTATTGGTTAACATCCAGAACATAAAAGAACTGATAGAGGATGGAAAAAGACAAAACTAACAGCTGAGGTCTGATGAGAAACACACAACCTGGTAAAAACAGAAAACAAAGAGCTCACATGTCTGCATGCGCTGCCACAGCATTTCCCTCTCTGAAGGTGGGCATACTCTGTGAACACCTTGTACCCACTGGAAGGGTCGACATACATCTGCTTCTTTGCCTGAACATAATGAAGATATTATTATTTAATTAGTATGACATACAAACACGTAGGCTGGTGTGTGACCCCTGCATACATAACCATATACAGAACATATACATACGCTAACACAAAGGCACATGCAAGGGTAATACTGAATATGAACATAGAGACAGATTGCTTTGAGTCAAAGAGACAAGGGAATGGACAACCTCTATGCATACAAACAGATAACTAACTAACTTTTATGATATTACTAATTAATTAGTTCTGTTATTTTTGTGTGCAATTCAGTTGGTGAGAATCTGCAATGATGAACCAACTGGTTGCACTGTAGCAAGTTTTATAGTCACTGCATATTTTCAGCATGCTTAAAAAACATATTTTTGACACAATCATTCTTTTATTTTGACCGATAACTCGTCTTGTACAGACACACAAACACCTTCTGTATGTGAAAAACACTGAACTACTCTGTCATCCCTTAGGAAGTTAGAAAATGTCATCTCTCAGTCTGTTTCAAACTGAGAGCCCACTAGTTGGTGTGCTTTGACAGGCCACAAAGGAAAAAGGCCCCAGGCCTTTTGGTGACACGACCTGTCATTTCGCATGGCATTGCAGGGGCACATAGTGAAGCTGGCATAGCTGGGCCCCCTCTGTGTTGTGCTTTTCCCACCCAGGCCCTACCACTCTCCTCAGGTCGCGGCCAACTTGCTTCAACTTCATCCACACTCAGAAGCACAATATTTACAACAGATAAGCCTCAAGGCATGGAGATGACACCTATTCACCACTGTCATCACCACAGAGCTCCCTCTCTTGATCTCTTTGATGGAAGAGCAAGTAAGATTTGGTGAATATGATGGATCTGACAATAACAATGGTCATCATTACGTAAATAACAGGCACTGTGTATAAAGCATTGGGTAGGTATGCTTCTAAATAAAATTGTAACAAAACTGTTTACAAAAAAAACTAGAATCTTCCTCAAATATCTTTAGGGTACCATTTGACAGAGTTTTTGCACCAATCTACCCACAATCTCTTTGTTCAATGATTCAGAAACTAAATTATACAGTTAGGGAAGTAAGAATGTATAGACTTCAAACCTTGTATCAAAGAAGAAATCTTCCACCATTATGCTCACTTTAAGTAATTGAAATTACAGTAAAATGTCGCTTTGCCAAGGGAACTATGCCCTGGGGAGAGGTGGGCTGTGGAGCTCTGAAGGTTTTATTTGATTACCTCAAGGTAGTCATGTCTACTAAGATCCTCATAAATCATGCATCTACATTGTTAAATATGGTAAAGAAAATACTGAATATTAGTTCCAGAAATCATTGCAACTGACCTCCTATATATTGAATTTGTTTTGGTGAACAGATTCAGCATGTGTAGTTAAAAGACCTGTATTATGTTTTCATTTTAGCACTACAGTAATGACAGAATGCATGAGTTTTATGTTGTTCATATGGTTTGACTTTGCTCAGCTATAGACAAATTTAAACAGTTCAAAACTAAGGACATTTAATAATTACTGAAGTAGAGTACAGCTTTGAGATACCATTTTTATCCTACTTTATACAGAGAAATATTATTTTGACTCAGATACAACTGCTTGACAGCGGTAGTTACTGTGTAGATTCAGATTTTACATTTAAAGATATGATCATCATGTAAAACATGATCACTTGTTATAGCTCATACCAGCCAACAGTAAGTAGGTACTATCAGCTCAACATTACAAAATAAACAAGCTCATCATGCTACAACATTAAAATGCTTATTTCATGTTAAACAATGAGTATTACCAATCCAGGATTATAGAATCTATACTGTATAATTAGCCCTCTAAAAGAGACCATTCTGCATAGAAGAAGTTCTACTTTTTAAACTTAAATACAGTACTTTTACCGAAGTAATATTTTGAATGTCATACCTGTACTTGGAGTATCTTTATACTGTGATATTATCTGAATACCTTCTCCACCACTGCAGTTGTGCAACTCAGTACAAAACTATAAGCAGCAAAAAAAACATGTGGGGACGCCTGGTGCTAATTCATCACTCGCAATTGCAGTTATCACATTGAACATGACATCATTGGATATGAGAGTGATTCATCTTACCTCACACGCCTCTCTGTGGGCTCTATGGATGGTCATCTCTTCCTCTGTGAACTTTCTTCCAGCGTGGTCGTGTTCGCCCCCCATGCTGCTCGTCACCACCACATTACAGTCTGCAGCTTCTCTCCTGTCAGCGTTGATCTGTAACCGGCTTCTGCCTCTCAGTCGCTTCGAGCTTTCTTCTGAGAGTTTCGGTATTGACATTGTTACAACTCGTTTATTAAACTGCACATGGAGAAGAATCAATCTGCTGACAAATGCTTTATACGGGTAATTTTGGTGGAACATGCTCCTGTAGGTTTAGAGACAAGGTAAAAGTTGAACTACTTTGAACTACTCGCCTTGCAATTGTGTGCAAAACGATACCCTGGAAAACAGACCATCTCTTAATTCAATAGAGTAACGATTGGTTGTATCATCTGTATCAAAGATTGTCTCTGTTGCATGTTTACTTTTTACCTCCTCCACTCAGTTTTGCCTGCACAGAAATGTGCTGTACTTCCTGCTTCGCCTCGTCACAGACATGTGACCATCTCGTAACACACTGGTTCACACAGCGCCTCTGCTGTTTCACTGCAGCTACCAAGGATGATAAGTAGCTCATCACACATAAAACAGGGTTATAGACTAAATGTAGAATGGAATAAATTGTTTTTGATCCGCAAAAATCAAAGTAGAGGCAAAAGTCTATACTTTTAAAGATTTTCTTCTGAAAAGAAATGTTGCACCAGTTTGATATTAATTAAAAGGTCAGTTCACCCAAATTGAGAAAAACACAACTCAACGACTCCCACTAGTAGGCTACAGCAGTGGTGACAGAAGTAAAGTAGCAATACCACACTGTTACAAGTACAAGTCCTGCATTCCAAATGTTGTTAAAAGTAGAAAAGTAGTAGCACCAAAATATACCTAAAGGATCAAAAGTAAAAGTATGGCTCAGAATGGCCCATTTCAGAATAATGTATTAAGTAACTAGTTACTAAAGTCATCAAATGAACATAGTGGAGTAAAAAGTACAATTTTTGCCTCTGAATTGTAGTGGAGTAGTAAAAATATAAAGTAGCAGAAAATGAAAATACTGTAATGTAATGTACAAGAACCTCAAAATACATGAGTAAATGTACTTTGTTACTTTCCACCACTGAACTAGGTATCCAGCCATGCAAGGTGGTTTGATTTGTTCTGTGGCCCTTTAACATGTGTAGTAATAACATGTACAGGTCTATGACATTTAGCTTTTCACTGGTATTGTTGCTTATATGGATTGTCTTTATCGTTTTACTTTGTGTTTCCCGACTGTTATCATTTTCTACTATATTTTAACCCTTTATGCACCTCTGACCATGATGTACAAGATGCATGCCATTTTAACATTCATATAATTGTGTAATTGTAAATGTAATTAAATAAAGCAAAAGCAGGTAAACCTACAATATACCTATATGTTCCTAGCTTTGCTCTCATTGGCTGCAATGACACACTGCAGTACAAACAAAGACACTTTCCCATAATATTAAAGTAATAAAGTGGATTGGACATAGCACTGCAAGGTTGATTAGTGGACATTAATGAGTCTTTTCAAGGTTATCCACCGCTGCAAGCCACCTCTTATGATGTGTCTACAACAGAATTCTGGGTAATGAAACCTGACAAGTGTCTTTTGACAGACACTGTGGGGTCAATTTACCCTCAGACAAATTACACATCACTGGTAAATATACTGTATCTTAAACGTGAAATACCGCAAAAACAACATGAAAATGTGACATGTTTTCACAGATGTAGGCTACAATGCAATAGACCGTGGGAATGAATGCAATATTATTATTTTTTAAAGATATTTTTTAGGACTTTTTTTTATTTAGAACAGCTGAAGAGAAACAGGAAATGGGGGCGAGAGAGGGAATGACATGCACCAAAAGGCACCGGGTTGGATTTGAACCCAGGCCGCTGGCAAAGACTGAGCCTACATGGGGCGTGAGCTCTACCAGGTGAACTAGAGGCCGCCCCATGAATGCAATAACTCTACTGCACCCTTTTCTTCTACATTCAGGCTAGACTGCATTTTTACAAATTAAAAAAAAACACAGGGATCATCTCTATATATTTTCTTATGAGTGACATTTTAATTTAACAAGATAAATCATTTGCACCTCAACTAGGTCAAATGTTTGAAGCCATTCTGAAATATGTTGTCAGGGCCTCAAAAAACAACAATGGGACACTGTATTGTCCTTTTTTCAAGTTAGGTTATCTTAATATAATCTGGGACTGGTTACTGTTCACTGTGCTCTAAAATGTGAAACCTCACTGGTTCCCAGTGCCCAAGACACTTAAGAGCTTTATGTATGTGTCTCTTTGTGTGTATGTGTGTCATATTTTATTTTTTTTAATGTTAAGGCAGCAGCCCTGCCATTATCATTTCATATGGATGCCTGAAACAGCATGCCCCAGTCTGCTGCCACTTAATTACCTTCCAGTCAGCCTGAAGAAATCTGGCTCTGATCCACGCAGACTCTCTGGAGAGGAGAGAGAAGTACATCTAAGCCATTGGTTTCAATTTACCATGGGACAAATATTGCATAAACATGCAAACAGTAAAATGAAAGTCCACCCTGAAACAGAATTTGCATGGCACTGCAAATCAGTGATTTATAAAAAGTAATCTATAAAATTACAAACATTCCCTTAAAAAAAGAAATCATAGAGCATCATGATACTAATTGATTATGTCATCACTTTAGGGAGCTGGTCTACTGACAATGAATGTGTTACTGACCCTGTGGGCTCATGTAAGCTCTGGTTGAGATTGAATATACCAACGTTTTAAGTTTTAATTTAATAAAGTTCACAGCTTCGAATCAAGACATGCACCAATGAAACAAGGAGTTATTTCATTTAAATTCCCAAACAAAATCCCAGAGGTGTACACAATTATAGAAATAATTTTATTTTAGGGTGGATTTCCCCTTTAAGAGGTAAGTGACTCAACTGACTCGTGAGCAATGTGTTAAATGTGCAGTCCTGAAGCAGATTTTAATAGTTATATACAGTATAGGCTGATTCTATACATGGTTTGTGTGTATGACACCTGCAGTTTCTCATCATCTAAAAGCTTATGTAATTGAGTTATGTTTTGCAACTTCAGCATTTATTTAATGCATGCATGTACTGTCGTCTAACATGGTTACTGTAAGTAGCATTTTACGAATGGAACACTATAATTATGCAGGATAAAGTGAAGTAATCATACCAGTCTTCACCAGTATACTGTCCACCACAGTCTGATCTCTTGGTTACTGAGCAGCTCTACTGAAGCTGTTGGAGGGGGGGCTTAAGGCACTTTAGTGCTGGTAATCTGGAAGGGGCAAACGGTATTCTTTCACTTTGGCCACAGAGATCAAGCCGACAGCTTCTCGAACCTTTGGGCTTGTTTTTTTACACAACTTGAGAACTATGAGAGGAAAACACTGTTTCCACAACCAGTTCTCACTCCGAACTCGTAAAATAGGGACGTTTGAGCAGTGGCTGTCAGCGTCAGATACGACGCAAAAAGCACCCTTCAGCGTGTGTGTAGAACGCACCACGGAGAGCAGCAGCTACATGGCGTTTGAAGATGACGTAACATTAAGAGCGACAACGGTAGCGAATAGTATAAAAGCCTGAAATGGTGGATGGGTCAAACAACACAGGACTTTCACCCAGGAGACCGGGGATCGTGTCCCGCGTGTCACGTTTCCTAAACCCAACCGTCCCGTTCTTCTTTTACTAAACCCAACCGTCCCGTTCTTCTTTTCCTGAACCGAACCGTCCTGTTCTTCTTTTCCTGAACCCAACTGTCCCGAACCGTCCTGTTCTTCTTTTCCTGAACCCAACTGTCCCGTTCTTCTTTTCCTGAACCCAACCGTCCCGTTCTTGTCCCGTGTGTCATGGAAACGTAAGCCCACCCACGACTTGTTCCTTAAAGGAGCAGTAGGTAAGACTTATAAAACTAACTTTCTGTCATATTTGCTGAAACTGACCCTATGTTCAAGCAGAACTACATGAAGCAGGTCATTAAAAAAAAATCCGGCTCCTCTGGCACACCTACAGCCTGTATTGCGATTTGCAAAACTCCACCGCTCCCTGTTCAGATGTACCAATCAGGGCCTGGGGGGGGGGGGTCTAACTGCGTGTCAATCACTGCTCATGCACACGCATTCATTCTCCCTTGTGGGGGGAGGGGCTTAGGAGACCATTTTGGGCTTAAGCAGAAAGGGGGGAGGGACTGAAGTTGTCGATGTTCACATTTTTTGGCTAAGTCCTCGATCTTCGCAATCCTACCTACAGCACCTTTAACCTAACTGTGTCAAAAGTGACGCCAATAGTCCCGGACCAAGCGCGTTTAGATAAAGCACGTTTAGATGTGACGCTAAAGGAGACTTTTAGCGTTAATAACAACGCCAAAGGCACCTGACCAAGTGTCCGTATTTTACGCGATGGGAGTGAGAATGTGTTGGTTTCCACGAGCTCTATGCTTGTTGTCATGCAAGTGACCCACGTCACAGGGATCCTCTAAAAGAGGGTGATGATGCAGGACCCACCTTAATCTATATGGTACTTTAATGTTGCAAATTCTCTAACGTTTTTGTATTTAATCAAGCTTTCCCAAAACCAGATACCTCACAGTGAACCAGAGTAGTTGCTTGCTTTGCCCAGCTGGTACACTGGTAAAGAGATTTCATCAATATTGATGTGCTGAATTTCATATAAAAGTTTTCACTCACTGTACTCATTCCAGTGGAAATTAATACTTTTTATACTAACAATGGATCATCAAATTATTATGTTTCACGTCAAAGGTTAGGCTACCAACCAACTGCAGTTCCAAGTCTAAGGATATTTTTTGTTTCATTCAGCTCAGTGTCAGTTGAGCTCATGGTTTTAAAGGCCTGAAACATTATTTTGGCCTAAAACTGTTAAAACCTGCCCAGCAGTAAACAGCAGACAGACAAAGTTAGCAGCTAGCTGGTGAACATTGTGGAGCATTTAGAGTTGGTGGAGATCAACACGGGACTAAAAAGAGAGTGAATATTGAGTCAGGTAGTGTTCACCATAACAACTTTAATAAGATCATATGTAGTGTTATAATATGTCTGTAGGTTGTTCGTCAGCCCTCAAGTGGCCAAAAAATCTATTAGGCTAGTCTCAACTACCTTTCATTTTGGAAGCCCTCTCAAGGACCCTGATGGTCCCCAGGATCCCACTTTGGGAGCCACTGCTGGAAGCTACGGCTGCCACAATTACTGAACTAATAATGCAGTCTCATTGGGAAACACGTTTTTATCAGAAGCATGAATCACTGGGCTCAAGTCTGCCGTGTTACTCATTTTAAGTGGAAGAGAGATGCTTGCAGGCAGTAGCAAGGTGCTCATCTGACGCGCTGACGTCACCAAATCTTTGACAGCACTTCCTGGAGTGGTGTTTGTTGTGGGAAATAAACGCCGTGGTGCTGAACTGGGGGGGATTCAGGCTACATTAAACGGCAGAAGGACGGCACAAACTACTACACTATCCCACCTCCAAGCATGCGGTTGCGGCAGCTTTCGACCGGTATCAGATAAGGAAGAAGTGACGGTTTAGACTGAGGAAGGACGAGGTGGACATATTCTCGGACAGCCAAGCATAGTCATAGCAGAGCCGCCGACAGCACGGAGTTGTCGCGATGTGGTAGCTAAATCATGGACTGCAGAATAAAGTAAGACCCTGAGTTTAGTGTCTTTCTCTCTCTCTCTCTCCCCCCCCCTCTATGTCCCTTCTTGATATAGAGCTGTCGAGCTAACGGCTAATGTGTGGCACGTAACGTTAACTCGGAGCTGAATGTGAAATACTAAGGAATGTTTGGCCGTAATTTGAGCCATCTCCAGCAGTAGATTTAACCGTCAGGCCAGCTGGCTCGACAGCATGTGGGTCAGTCTGTTGCTCTGTCTGCTAGCTGACCACCAATTAGCAGCTCCGCTAGCCAAGCAGACAGCGTTAAATAGGTTTATGTGGACACGATGTAGACAGAGCGACCCGGGTCCTGTGACCCAAGTTTGTCCCGATATGTTATCAGAGATAAGAACACTTCTCATTCTCACATAATGCACCACCAGCTAATATGCTGTTATTGACATTGTCGGCTATTGACCGCTATTGACCGCTATTGACAGTGTGACTGACGTAAAGTAGGGCAGGTCGACTATATTGATATTATACTTATGTACATGTAATGGAATTCAACACAGTTGCTATGTGTGTGTTAATGCTGAATACACTCTTGTTGCCCATGATTGTGTGTAATAGCCTAATAGCAGCGTTTTGTTCTTTACAGGGAGAATCCAGAAAGAACTTTTGATCTGGTTGTACAGGTGGCATGTCCAACATCTGAAAATGAGGGTAGGTGATGTCATTATTTCCATTAATAATGCGTCTGTCAGTTGCTTGATGTAGACAAGTAAAAGGAAAACGTTTCTGAACATTTAAATAACATGCATAATTAATAGAGGTTGAGTTGAAACAATTGGTCGATTCATTGATTATTTCCACTATCATCAAAGTCATTTTATAAGCCAAAAATCAATCGATCAATTAACATTTATTTATATAGCACTTTACAGCAACCAGCAGGTATCCAAAGTGCTTCACATCAAGAACCAAACATGGTTTGGTAACCTGAGTCCATCATTGTTTCAATGTAAATTAAATATCTTTTAGGTTTTGGACTGTTGTTTAGACAAAACAAGATATTTGAAGACATTGCCTTGGGCTCTGTGAAGTGTGATGGGCATTTTTACATTTTCTATAGACCAAAAGATTAATTTATTAATAGAGAAAGTAACTGGCAGATTAATCTATAATGAAAATACTTGTTAGTAGCAGCCCTATAGAGCATATTCATGTTTAATCGTCAGAAAAGTTTACGGTCATTTATTAACAGTAAGTCATTTATCAAACAACAATGCCAAACATTCTTGGTATCCAGCTTCTCAAAAGTGTGAATTTCCTCGCTTTTATATCTCTGTTAATTGAATATCTTTGGGCATGTGAAGATGTCAACTTGTGTTCTGGAAAATTTTGATGGACATTTTTCTCAAATTTCTTACCAAACAATTAATTAATTGATTCATAATACATTTAAAAAAAAAAAGAAAAGTATTCAAACAATGAAAATAGTTGTTAGTTGTGGCCTTAACATCCATCTTAATAAAGATGTTTGTTTGTGTTTGCCAGTTGTATCTTTTTGTAAGCCATGTGTTTTGTTAAAATGACTGTAACTACAGTAATTGTAAGGCTGTACAGCCAAGATGTCATGTAACGTTGGCAGCAGTGTTTTTGCTTAAAAGTCAGACAGCGAGCGTTACAGAACTACACAACATGACTGAGTCCAGTCTTGCACAATGAGAGCTATCATTATCTCTGTGGTGTTATATTGTGTGCTGTCAAGATCCTAAGGACTAGAACAGGTCAACACGGAGTTTAGCTGTAAAATTGTCAGATGTCAGCTGCTTTTAGATCTTTTATTAGTGTTCTTTCTTCATTTATTTGACTGATTTTCCAGTCTGCACTATTCTTTTATTAAGCCTGGCCATAAGTTAACCAGTGCAGGCATTTCTCTTGTAACCGTGACCCCACAAAGATCATGCTTGGGTCAGCAAGCTGCATTAACTGTTCTGCTGTTTGCAGTGGTCAAACATTCCAGCATTGGTGGCCAGGACAAAAAGTGTTCAGACTAGTCCGGGAAATGACTGTGGCCAATGAAGAACAACACTATATTCTACCTTTATGAATATGGGAAATAAAGTAACCTATATTTCACATCAATATCCAGTGTCACCCATAAGTCAAATATCATGTAAAAACATTTTCGCTGCACATTACACCAGCTGTCTTATTTTGCCCGCTCAGTTTTGACGTTAAAGAGGTGTTATGTGGACGATTCGGTTGTGCAGCTGCTGAGCTGACCAGAGTTGACTGAAACTTGTCCTTGGATGTAGATCTGATATTGGATTTTGAACCAAACTCATAAACCACCGGCCTGCACTGTAATAACTGACTTCCCCCAGGTATGATCCAGGGTCAGACTCATATCCGGGCTCCTGCTCCCTGGTGCACAGCTACAGAGCAACGTTTGAACACCACTCAGGTCAAATTGAACGTACGCATTCTGCGTCATTTGACTGAAGTGCTCTCTCTGCCTTTCTGTGCTAATTCCTGATTGGATATAAGAATGTCCCTGATGAGGATGTTGTTATGATGTAGATGTATACTGTCTGCCAGCAGAGGCTTAGGGTAGTGGTGGATTTTTAAAAGAGTAGTTTCAGATAAACCATTTGAGGAATGAATCACTTCTCTCTGAATCTGTTCAATTTCCCTTTCTTTAACTTGGCTTTATCTGCTATCTGTATTAAATGAAATACTTCTTGAATGCTAAAACTGTGTCATCATTGTACTAGGCCTGAATTGAGCGATTGTGTGTGAATATTACATATGTACACCTGCATTAAGCCGTCAAATTTGACCTGTCATGCATTTGTCTCAATTCTGTGTTTCTTACTTTTATCAGGAGCTGAAAGGGTTAATGCTATGAGTCATAACAGCTTTAGCCAGCTATGAATCCTCCACAGTCACTCACCACAAACTAGAGCAGTTTCTCCTACAGCCAAACATTAGGTACTTTGCCAAAAAGCACCACTTCACATTCACACATTATCTTCCCACTAACTCACAGAGGCAAACAAACAATAGTGCAACCATGATAGACTATAATTAAATTGTCATAGCAACATGGCGAAGAACATTTGAGCATTTGGAGAAGTGGTGTAAAGGTTTCAGCTTGCTCATATTTCTCATATCTCCTCCTTACAGTTTAGGGAATACAAGTTTAATTTTAGATTGACTTTGGCTGCATTTTAGTTATATACTCCCTCTACCAGCAATGGAATTTGTAATACCATGCTTAAAAGTGTCTGAAAGGGTGTCCTCTTTGAGTGAGCTGCAGCAGTTTCCCCACTCTTACCACATCCTGGTCCTGCAGGTCTGAAACTAGATCTATGTGCAATGGCATGAAATGTTACCATTGTAGTGTGGAGCGTAGTCCCCTTTGTTAATAGACATATAGCTTAGCCCTTTATAGATGGTCAGTACATCTATCCCTCAACTTCCTGTGTTAAGTGGGTTTCACACCTTCTGTAGTCAGCGATATGTGTACAGATAACACCCACATGTTTGCAGAGATGCCTGCAATAAGCCTGTTTTATTAAGATGTTTCACGTGACCCTTTTAAACTGATCTCAGAATGGATTGATTTTTGACTCATTATAAAGTTATATTACAACATGTTACAACATTTTGGCATTTGAACTGTGCAAAGCGTAATTCACAACTCAGTATTTCTCTATATGACATGCTCTCTTAAGCCCACACCTGAGTACTGAATTATTAATACTGATGTTAATATTCAAGCAATAAGTAATGAATCACTGTAAGATTTTAACTCAAAACGAGATCAACTGGCAAGGAGCAAAATTGGCACGGGAAACCAGTTCCATCTGTGGGGGTGGTTTCAGTGGCTGGACCTATGCTGACCTTGCATACAGCCTAGCCCCCCAGGAACAGCACTCAGCCTTTCCGCTGATTTTGTCCAGTGGCCACTCGCGGTATTGCAATGAAAAATCCCCCTGCGACCCGGAAAAGATTTTCCCCATAGGCCACCATTATAAAAGAGACGTCTGTAAAACTGTTGCCAGGACACCTCAAACGGCAAACAAGGTTGGTAATGACTCTATTCTGACTTTTTATTCCATGGAGTTTTTATATTTGAAAAACTTCCCTCAATCTGAGAAAAGCAAAAAAAAATACATGTGACGTCACCACAATGTAAAGTCTATGGGAGGAGTGGGAACTCGTGGGCGGGGCCAGCGGGAGAAACACTACTACCAGTTCACTGTGGCTGCTGCTTCCTCTTTTAACCTTGTGCAAGTTGAGTTACACTAAGAAGCACACATCCAATCCCTGACCATGTAGATATGCAAATTTCTATTGTATATAGGCATTTGTAAAGTACAGGCTTTTTATTTTGTTGTCTAAAGAATGGCTTAGGCCTTGTTTAAGTGCTCTGCAAATAGTGTTATTTATGTCCTCCAGAACAATACACAGGATGTGCAGAATTATTATGTTTGCTTGTTTGCATATTGTGTGGCTATTTGCTGAATAATGAGCAACAGAGCGGGAGTGGCAGTTTTGAGTAACATTATGACACTTTTTTAAATTGATCTTTAACTTGTGCTTATTCAAATATTAAATATTAATAAGGTTGTGCTGCAACAAAAGCCAATGTCCTGCCAATAGCATACACTTTTGTGTTTTATAAGCCTTTAAGAATTAATCAATTTTTATTAATAATTATTAGGGCTGTCAATCAATAAAAAAATGTAATCAAGTTTATTACAGTCATGGGCTGTGATCAATCACGATTAATCGCAAATTTAAAATACTAGGATTTACTTGTAAACGTGCAGTGATGAAATAAATTATTGATCATTATTATGGAGGACGATTGATTAAAGTTTGAGCTTCTAGTAGCGCTATGGAGTTTTTCTATGAGTTTCTATTAGTTTAGTATAATATTAGTTTTATTTGTTACTTGCACACGCGGTGACGTGATACACAGTTCTACGAATGATGCCGTACTATTGCACTGATCACCAGGTGGCGCTAACATGACAAGATATGCTGCAATATGCCAGCAAAGGCAGCGAGGAAGAAGACTGAAGCTAGTACACCTGGATGTTAACATTGCTGGATTTAAAATACTATAAATAAATAAGAATTGTGCTTCGCAAATGTTTAAGAGGAAAGAAATGCACTTGACACATTCGTTATACCTCAAGGATACACAGAACTAGTTTTGGTGAGTAACACTGAATGTAAAGTTGTTTACAGGAAAACTCTACAGGGCACCTTTACTGAAGTTGCTTAAAATTTGCATCTCTCATAACTAAGCATTGTTTAAGATAGTTCAAATGTAAAGTTGCCAATTCATCACATTTTGTCACTCAGCATTTCCAGTAATAAAAACCTGACAATGGTCCAATCTAAAATCAATTCTACTAAAATAAACTCTAAACTGAAATGCTCACCCTATACAAATTTGACTAGTAAGTACACTGTTGTTAGCAATGTCTCATAAGATTCCTGAAGTTCTGTGATGTTGGACAACATCCCAATTATTACTCCCATGGGTAGGTTTAATTTTTTTACCGTCTTTTGGCAAACACTTATGGTAACAACATAACATCAGTGGTGCAGGTATAAACAGAAAAGTCCATCTCCTTACGGATTTGATTATAATACAGCAATACAGAGATTTGATGAGAGCATCAACATTCCTCAACAGAATAGTTGATGCGGGGAAAAACAAGAAAATAGTGCACACAGCTACAACGGTGGCAGTGTTCATATTTGGACTTGGCCCCACTCTTCTAACCATGGATGTGTGGATAGATGACAGACACTGGCCCTTTTTCCTCATGCAGGTCCATGGAGACCTGGCCTCCCTGTTCAGCCCGCGCTCAGTTCCGCTTAGCTCTGTTGGCTCAGTGCTCTGTGGATGCTCAGGCTGTGAGCAAGCGTTGCCTGAGAGCGTGACTGGCATGCTAGCTACTAGCGGCCCTGGCTACATAAAGCCATATTGATGTGCTTCCAAGATGCTGCCAAAGCTAGCAGATGACGCTAATGCTGCCAAGGCAGTAGGTGGGGACAGATGCTACCTGTCCTCACCCAATCCTTCCAGCCAGATTGTTCCCAGTAACAAAGCAATAAACTTAATAGATCAACGTATCAATTTTACTGCAACATTCATGCTGCAATTAGGGGAACGATTTACTGTTTTGCAAAAAAAAAACTCAATTAGTGCAGTTTGATTAGCACTGATGCCTCATGACTACGATCTTGGGTTTAAAACCTGGCCCTGGTTGTTCTGTGTGGTTTGCTTTGCATCTTTTTGTGTACACTTAAGTTATCTTTTTCTGCATTCTTCCCTCAGTTTAGACATGTAGGTCAGATAAATTGGAAGCTCTAAATTGTCTGATTGTGAACGTTTTTTCATGCCTTACGATAGACTGACATTCTTTACAGTCTGTACAACATATGACACCCTCTAGCCTTAGAAGATGGGTGAAAGCACTGTTAACTTGTTTCCATCTCAAGTTTGCACGTGTCAGTTTTTTATCATTGAGGATATGTCTTTTTTATGTCTGAGGTAAGTGACAAGTTTGTGTCTGCTTCAAGATCTCAAGATAGCTTTTCACTAGTATTAAAATACACAGCAGGATGTTTAAATATTAAAATTTTAGTGCACTCTCATAGGTATGAGAACCAGAAAGCAATAGGATAGATTAGACACATTATGCTCTTTGATTCATATGGGCTTATAGCTTCACTTTGTCCAACTATGAAAAGATACTTTTGTTCTGTATCCTAAGAACATTTTTCGTTGGGACCCGGAGGTCTCACAATGTCACCTGTTCGCTAGTTAGTTATCATTCTGTTTCCTTCTCTGCTGTAGCCTCTAAAGCAGCACTATGATGTTACTTTTTTTTTCCCTTTGGCTTTCACCCCATTTTCACCCTTCATATTCGTAGAGCAAAACTCCTGTGTAGTAGAACTTTTAGAAAAGGTTGAACGTTGACATTCTGCAAAATGTCAGAATTGCTCCTTGACCCTAAGCTTTGTCGGTTCTGCGGTCTGATTGGATTCCAGCAGCGTGTTGAGTTCACGGTGGGCTCACACTTAGTCAGGAGGCCATTGGAGTACTAACAGATGCCATGGCAGCAAGGAGGGTGTTGATTGGTCATTAGAGAGGCCACACTCCTACACTCACACTCCTGAGAGGATCCCGGGGTCTCACACTTTGTTTATGTCACAATGCTTCTGCCTTTCCCTTTTGTCTCACCCATATGACTTTGCTAAATTGGCTCTTTTACACAGAATCCGATATCATCCAAGTCTTTGTTGTCTTTTATCGGTTTCCTCTGAAGCCAATTGAGGAAGTCTCTTAACTTCCCTGCTATGGTATGGTAATGACTGCACTGTGAGTGAACTTTGAGAAATCCCCTCCCACTCTATGTCCTCTGAGTGTCTATAGGATCATATCTGACCCACAGTCCAACTTTTAGCAGCCTAACCTCTTTTTTAGTCTGCATTCAGGGTGGCCGTTTGTGGTAGTGTTGTTGTCTGATGCCCTTTTCTTTTGTGAACACTCTTAATGACATGACTTACTGAGACTTTAGACATTTGATGGGCACTTGTGTCCAAATTGCCCGCTATTGTTGTGCAATACATGACCGTAAGTAAAACTGCATTACCTGACTGAAGATCAGAATCACATTAAAAAGATGTTTCAATTGCATCAGACCGGCTCAGGCTAGAAATTGAAATGACTGTAATTTAATGTGATTTTAACTGGAAAAAGCGACATAAATATGTGTGGGTGCTATTACATTACTGAAAGAAAAGGAAAGTGTGCCATTGAGAACAAAAACCTGGGTCTGCGTCATTGACAATACATTTGAAATTTGGTTGACATTTTTGGAATAGTTACATGTTCACAAATCAAGACTAGGCTGTTGTTTGATTTGATTAGCAATGTGAATTTAGTTTCCAAGATGGATTCTCCCTCAAATGCAATGTTTTTCATCCCAGATTATCCTGTGTACTACACAGTAAGTTATGAAATAAAACTTGTATTTGTATATCCATTTTGGCTATCCAGATGACAGAGTTGGCCAGCTAGTGTTACTGCTTCTCTCAGTGCTCTACAGCCTTGTTCTTTTGTTCGTGTCTGGAGTCATTTGTAGCTCCCTGCTCGCAGTCACTCATCCATTCAGTAACTGTGTGGTGGCCTGCTGCTTACTGGGTTTAGTTCCAGCTCTTTTCTTATTTAAAAGAGATGGAAGCAAGTGCTGTCCTCACATTTCACCCCAGCTGTTCTGTTTCAGATTATATGGTGAAGCTCAGACTAAAAATATATAACTCAGCATTGTGTGAGTTAGCTTTTGGCCAGTGCAGACACACGCCATGTGAGTTGTTACCCAGGTAAGGCCACCAATGACATTTTTTTTGCAATCTCTATATTTTAGGTTTATATATCGTTGGCAATAATGATAACCTGCAAATATTACAATGCATTTTTATGATTTAAATGTAGGAAAATTCAAGATTGCCTGCAAAAAGTAATGCAATAAATGTGCACTTGTTAATCTGATTTAGTTGGTCTGGCAGCAGGGTATGTTTGTGTGGACACATAACTCACTGTTATTGTCTGTTCATTCATTCTGGCCAGGAACAGCTGCCTTTTTCAGACGTAAACATTTTACACACACTTTGTATGTCCTGTCTCTACCTGTCCTTCTCACATATTATAGGAACTTTGTCTCTGTGGTCACACATTGTTTTCACAATCAAGGCGCAATCCTTTCTGATTATCACTCGTTATGACAGGGACAGACGGGCCCTACAGGGATGGAGAGAGGGAACAACACTAGGAGTTTTCAGGTGGTACTGTGTGACCTCGCTACATTCAAGTTTTGGTTACACACACGCATGCATCCACCACCAGCAGGACAGCTGTGAGTGGACTTCGTTGTTGTTTCTTCAGAGCACAGAGAGCATTATTGGCCAGAGCATGAAGAACTGGGGCAAAATGAGATGGGGCGGGGCAGGGAGATGGGTGAGAGATGATGAAGCGGGTGGTGGATATGCTGATGGCAGTAGTCTATAAACTAAGAGGTGATATACTGATGGGGTTGCTGGCTGAGCTTTCCCATTCACTGACACAGTACTGAAACTCCAGGGGCAAACTGTTTTGTGTGTGATAGCAGGCACATGTTTAAGTGAATAGTGTGTGTTGTGCATTTATGGCTGTATATGCATGTGCACGGCTGCACGGGTGTGTGTAAGTGTGCATGAGAAAGAGACACAGAGGCTGTGAGAGCTGCAGGAGGCTCATCTGAATTCACTAATGCTGCCAGACTGGAAGAACATAGAAAGACTTCTAGGCACACTGACGCTCATAGGCTATTTTTAGACTTCCCCTTTCCACAGCGAAAAAGTGGGGAAAAGTAGGGACCCGATCAATGATTTAAAATGAGATGATTTTGATTAATGCAGAAGAATTTCATCACGTCACCCCCACTTGCAGCCTCACAGCATTGTCGTTGGTGGCTTGTGTTTTGTTTGTGTGTGTCTGTGTCTGTGTGCTATGCATCTTTGTGTGAAGGCAGATTCATTTATTCCCTTGTGACCACTCGTAACTTATGCTCCAGGGAGCTGTGGGAATTTTATGTGTTTTAAAAATAAAAAGCATGCAAAGCAAAGGCTAGGATACTGTCCGGCAGAATTTAGCTTTCAAAAACCAATCTTGAAGCTAAGCTCTTATTCACATGTATCATGTCAAAGGATGACAATAGATGGCCAGGAGTACATGTTCAGCACAGCAGATGGCACAAGCATGTACAACCAAACACACACACACACACACACACACACACACACACACACACACACACACACACACACACACACACACACACACACACACACAAAATATTGTGAGTCAAAGAACAATGATTGGCTGGTTCTTATTGATGTAATACCAATGTGGCCTAGTTTAGCCCACAAATGAACAGGATTAGTGCAGCTCCTGCTTTAATGTAGCTTTAGTGATGTTAATCTGTCCCTAGTCTGCCAAATTGGATTTCCCAAAAAAAAGCTGTGCTCAAAAATATGTAGATTTTTGTGACTGTCATATTGAGAAGATTTTATGACAGGATTTAAACAGGATTTGGGGATGACTCACTTCTCATGACTACACCAACCTGCCCACTTCTCTTGTCGTGTGCAGTGAGAAGAGGCTCATAAAGCTTTTCTTATAAAGGATTCTGACTGTCATAAGTATAACTTATCTGTATTGTATATTTAGCAAATAACATTTAATGTAAAATGATGAGTATTTATTTTGCAGGAGAGACTTAAGGATATCCAGCCTTCTTTAAACCCCACTTTTAGACGAACGGCAAAAGCAGATAAAGGCAGAGATTGTAACAAAGGATGTAGTCTCAGGTTGTTTGTGGTCTCACAGGGCTGCTGCCACGTAGACTGATGTAAAGTGATCTAAAAGGTAAATGATGTAAAAGACAGAAATGTATTTTCCCCGGCAATTAAGGAAATCAACCTACTTATTGACATGATATGAGTACTGGTATCCTGACATCTAGACTGTTGTCCTTTAGACCTTAATTTTTGTGGCCAAGGCCAAACCCAAGTCAAGCAGAACTAGTTGTACAAGCCTACTGTCTGTGCTGTCATTTCAGCTTCTATCCCCACTATTTACATGTCAACAGCCATGCCCTGAGGCTATGTCTCTCCGTCCAAGACTGCTTCTATGTTGCCTAACACCACACAATTACTGTGAAGATAATGGCGTTTACATGCATGTAGTAGCCCTACTGGCCCTTAATTTGGGTTCTGGCCTATATTTCAAGACAGAACATATAGGTCAATCTTGATGTCTCTGTGAATGTCTGAGACCATTTATCATTGCAAATCATGTAATTCATCCACAAGGTCTTTGTTTTCATATAGACGCACGCACACACACACGCACACACACACACACACACGCACACACACACACACACACACACACACACACACACACACACACACACACACACACACGCACACACATTTATGCTTTCCTCACCATCAGTATTTCATCTTGTACCTTCCAAACCTGCACATTGACTGCTATTGTTGAGTGTATTTCCTGAATGTGGAATCATTTCTGATTGTCTCACTCCATTGGAACTGGCTATGGTCTAAGCTTATGGTCAGAGTAAATGACTAGTAAGAGAGTAAAAGAGCTAACATGCGTTGTCCAACGGGACCTCAGGACCTGCTTCTGACCAGGGTTGAACTGGTATGCCGCTCGGCTTTCAAATTAAGTCAGTTTTATTTATATTGCCTAAAATCACAAATTTGCCTCTAGGGCTTAACAAATCTGCACAGCATATGACCCTCTTTCTCCTTAGACCCCAGACTTTGGTATGGAATTTTATACCATATTTTCACCTGGTAGTAAAATCCGATCTGAGTGATTGGATCACAAGTGGACAGCTCTAAGTACAGGTAAAAACACTCTGGATGCAGCGACACATGTGTCCACATTCTTATAGCTGTGAGAATGGGAATTTGTCTTGAGTCACATTAAGGACCGCCTACTCAACTGTTAGTGGAAATACATAGCTCTGTGCAGCGCTGTTGCCTGGAAAAGGCTGCTGCCGGTATACAATAATGTTATTTTTAGTTTCATAAAACGTCCCTGAATTCACCAATATGTAGGATTTTCCTATAGACATTCCTGCTTTTACATCGTCTCCTTTTGTTATTGATTAGTCTCGCATTGCCAGAGCTACACAGCGCTTTATCTCTGGAGAAAGCTGGCGAACTGAGTGGTCAAAGCAGCAGCTGTGTAGCAGTTTCATCCTAAAAATTATTTACAATAAAAGTCCCCCGTTATTTTGTTATTGAAATGCTTTTATTATGAAGCTGCAGAATCAGGAAATGTTGTCTTCATCAGCAGTAACGTAACACAACCCCTTTAGGCGAATATGTAACATAAAATAAAGCAGATCTAATATGCTAAACTTCAAACCACAGAGAATCAGTTAGAAGCTGAACACACTGAGACTTTTAAAAACGTCTTTATTTCCTCCACAGGTCCCGCCGCCCGTCAGTAGACATCCTTATGTCAGCACACAGACAGACTGTAACAACTGACACACACACACGCACACGCACACACACACAACCAGCCTATATGCAAACAGAAATGATGTACGTGTTTATTTGCATATAGAGCGAGGAAGTGAGATCTGAGGTAACTGTTCACACAGTACAGGAACGTGAACTATTTAAATTAGCTGGTGGTGGTTAGCATGGTTAAACGTAATTTGCTCTTACCAGTGTTTTGCCGTGTGTACTTCGTCCACAGCAATCCCGCCAATCGGTCCAAAACTTCCCAGTTAGATAGTAAATGCCGTAAACATATTCTTTGTAAATATTTTACAATCATTCCCTGAAAAAAAACAAGCAGGCCTGCCTTCTTGCACGATCCAACTTTTCTTAAAAACATGCCATTTTCACTGTGTAGCTTGCTAGCTCGACGTTTGTTTTTCCTGAATTGAGTTTGAGAACAGCAACAGACAGAGAGCGGAAGGAGAGGGACTTCCGGCGGAACATCCGGTGGCGCCCGATATGAGGCTGTGAGGCAATTATCCTGGAAATGTCGTTGATCCACACACGGTCTATTGTAACCAGTGATCTCTGGAACTCCAGTTCTGGGTCCTGTGTGAATGTGGATGACAAGGATTAAAGCTGTGACAACAGGCTGATATTAATGGGTCCAATGCGGGTAGAATGTGTGTTTAATGACCCACATCAAACACGGGTTTGTGTGGGAAAGTGAGTGTAGTTTTATTGACATGTCTTAGTCCTGTCTGCTGAATCACTTTTCATATTTCCATGAGATTCCCAGAAAGCATGCTGATCACACAAAGTGAAATGAACCAATTAGCTTATGTAAACCTAGATACATTATTATACATTTTGTCAGTTTGTCTGATAGGAGCCCTGACTTCCTTTAACTGGAGATCATACTGTAGAAATGCAAAGGAATGATAATGTATTACATAACAGATTACATTTTCTGGACTGCAGGGGCCCTTTTTCTCCAAATGGCCATCTCGGATAATCTTAGAAATTATGATTCTCTGTGTGTGTGTTTTTTTCTGTCAGTATTTCGCCCATCAGTCCTGCAGAGCATTGAGACCCCTGTGAATGTGTTAAGGATTAGGCACTATTGTTCTATTGTGCGCTTGATAACAGATGTATTGTCATCCCTGTGGAAAGATTGGCTGACTGAGAGCTGTCTGTCTGTCAGCCTTTGCATGTGAACTTCAAATCGCAGCTCGGCAGCACCAAGCATGTAGCCGCCAAAGGCAAGGCTTTACACTGTCATCAGCACCACACAGCTGCCTCTGGGTGCTGTGCCATATGACATTAACTGAGATCGATCCTCTCCACACCTCAAGAAGCTGCTGTGCTACACACAGTGTTTTCTCTGATGCTGCAACCACCACCTCAAAGACTAGAAAAGGAACTCTCCCCTAAGCACGTGTAATTGAGTGACAATAACCTGATCACCAGAGTTCTTAAACTTTATAAGTTGTAAATTCATAAACCAAATTTTGTCATACTTATCTGCTGCTGTTTCTGTCACATGAGACCACACCTAAAAAAAAAAAAAGACTCCTACTTGGCTGTAAAGCTTCTTTTACAGTCATAATAATAACAGTCAACATGGTGAAGTTAAAGCTAACTTACCTTGTAAAGTATGTTACACTCTTGGTACATATTAATGTCTTTTTATGCGCATTAGTTATAGTATAATAATAGAGTTAATATAGAGTTATAGAGTTATAATAATAGAGTTATTCATTTATTGTGCTTATATAGATGTTTTTTGACCAAGGCAGATGGTTGGACCATATGGAGAGAAGTATGTTATTATGTGAAGAAATGTTGGTTAAACAAATCAGCCAACAACCAGAGATGGAATCATCACAATTAACCTGTGCTGTTGCAATCAGAACTCTGCAGCCTAGCCTACCCACCTTTTTTTTTCTTTTGATTTGGAACTAAATATCTGGGTCATATCTCAGATTTCAGGTTATATCTCAGATTTTGGAGCACATTACTGTTTTAATGTAAGCACTTGCTTTTGATATTCTGCAGCAACTGAACATTGCACAGTAAAGAAAGAGTTGGCGGGTAGTCTGTCTAGGGAGATACTGGTTTGTTTTCCTTACAGCCCCCCCCCCCCCAACAAACATGCTGTCTGTGTGCTGTGTTGAAGATGCAGTCATGCGGAGCTGGTGTTTGACATAATGTTGGACCAGTATGGAATCTGACTGGGAATATCAACGCTGATATGTGGTGATACACAGAGGCTGTCACAAAGGTTGCATCCATATGCTGTGCCACTCATTCGTGAAGCTGTGAAATTGGGTTGCATCCCAACTAGCCTGGAGACAGTATCACTTTCACTTCTCCCTTTCCGTCTCTCTCTCTCTCTCTCTCTCTCTCTCTCTCTCTCTCTCTCTCTCTCTCTCTCTCTCTTTCTCTCTCCCTCCCTCTCCACCTCTTCTCTCTCTTCCTCTCTCTCTCTCCCTCTCTCCCTCCACCTCTTCTCTCTCTCTCTCTCTCTCTCTCTCTCTCTCTCTCTCTCTCTCTCTCCTCTCTTTCTCCTCTCTTTCTCTCTTAGCTCATCCCACTGAAGCATTTTTCTGGGGAGACGGAACAACTAATGTGGCATTAATAGGGTCACATCATCTCCATGCAGCTCTTTGTTTCTTCTCCTTCCAGTGGCTGAGGCTGTTGTTTATCTTTTTTCAGATGTAGCTGTAGAAATGGCTTAGAAATCCCCTAGGCCAGCATCTCTCACATGTGAAGCCTGCAAGTTGAATTTTTTTGGCTGGTGAAGGAGGTTCTACCTTATAGGTTAATTTCCTTTTGTTTTATTAACATTTTCAAGCATTGGAATTAAAATGTATCGTTCCTTTGCAAATTTAGACCTATTTCCAGACCTTATCGAGACCAATGTGATGACGTATTTTCTAGTGCCTTTTACAAGAGATGATATACCCTTTAAGTGTTTTGTATCAGCATTTTCTGTCACAGTTAAGTTCTACATACTAGTTTAATGTCAAACACAAATCTGTTCTAATTTAATCCAGGTAGTTCCTGACTAGCCTCACAGGCTTTCACTATTTCTGTCAGTGCCCAGTCCTCATTTGTAACAACATAGTGTGACCAATCAGTAGAAGTAAACTTAAGGACCATATCATCGTTTAAGAAGTTTTTCTTTTCTGAAAACCTCTGCTCACTAAATCAGCATGAAATGTAATGCCATTTGCAGTGTGCAGTCCGAGACAGGCAAAAGGGGAAAAAAATGTTTTAAACGTCTGTGAGTGTGTTTTTCTTTCTGCTGGCCTTTGAAAGATGCCAGTTAATCTGCTTACTCCTTTAATTGTGAGTGTAGGGGTTGGGCCTCCTCCGGGCCAGAATAAGGCTACTGATCCAGAAGTAAAACGATGACCACCACAGTTATTCCTCCCTTTAGGTTGTGCAACCCCCCTAGTCTTCTTTAGCCACCCCTCATCTCCTCCTCCTTCACCATACCCTCCCTCAGAGGGACGAAAGCTCCTTGTTCTGACAATAGACATTTTTTACCATATGTTGGCTTGACATCTTCATCAGGTTCACAGCAGGTTACCTTAGTTAACTTTCACTCCACTGCCTGATGGGATTTTCTCCCTCTGTTTCTCCAATCGGCCCAGGCTCAAAGTCTAGACGGCCTCCGAGGCAGGGTCCTTCCAGCCCCGTGTCCACAATGGCCGTATTGTGGATGCTTAGTAGCGGTAGCTTCCTCCCGTTACAGCGAACAGGCTAGTGCTAAAACAATGCTTTTGTCCGAGGGCATACGAGGGGGGCCTAATCCACTACATACTGTGAAATAAATCTTTCTCATAGATGAGAGAGCGAGCTAGAGAAACGGAGTGAATAAAATCACTGCCAAGGAGGTTAGAGTGCAGCAGTTTAACCCCTGGCCAAGAAAGAGGGAGGAGAGGAGGCAAAGGGAGCGAGAGAAAGGAGGAACAAGAAGAGGCAGGCTCTACATCCCTTCATCTCTGGAGCACGGATGGAAGAGAGGGGCTGCCGGTGGCTTTCACAGCCTCTCTTCTCACCAGAGGAGCTGCTGTTCACCATATGGGATTTGGCCTCTCTTAACAAACAGGCCCCCTATTCACTCACAACACACATTCAGTCGTTCATGGAATAAGGTGAAAAAAGTGCATTTTTTTTATGCCTTTAGAACATTGGATGGCCATGAGGGCTCTAAGTCTGTGTTTGATTCACATAGTATAGAGAATTATAAACTAGAAGCTTTCATCTAAATGTGTATTCACACTGGATTTAGGGTTAGGTCTTTTTGTGTTTTACTCTAGTCTTAAAGCCAGCTGCTAAGGTACTCCTATAGAAACACAAATATAGGCCTCTGCACTGTGGGTGTACTTCATCTTTATCATATCTTTTCTCAGTAGTTTGTAAAGGATATTTTTTACGAAGCTTTATATCATTCAAACTAAGTAAGTTGGGTTCTACTTTTTTAGTTTCATGACAACATGGCTTGTATAACTTGCAGGGCTGGGCAGTGCGAGGTTTCTGACACATTGATGTTATGCGCCAACTTTTTCTTCCAGCCAGCAGCATTAGGGCAGCATTAGGAATGACATCCTCTGCCAACAGCTTCTTTTTAGCCTACTTGGAAATCCCAAGAAGCGTAGATTTATGCCAAGATGAAGATGCCAGCATTTTTCATTTTTAGCCTACTTGGAAGTGCCAGTAGACACAGATTTATGCAGAGAATAGAAGAAATAAGTGATGAAGGGGTAGGCTTCTTTCTAGTCTCTCTCATGTTTGGGTGAACATATATCTTGCTAATTTATTCTGTTTAATCCCATCACGTATAATGATCCACCTGAATAGGTAGGAAGGCCGTGGTGTCAGTTGAGAGAGGCAGAGTTCTACCTCCCACTCTTATGCAATCCATCCATTTCTTCCCTCACCTCGTCTTTCCTCCTCCTTCCTCCTCCCACTCTTTCCCTGTTGGCCCGCTCTCAGTTCCCAGCACCCTTCACCTATTAACCCTCCTTTCTCCTCGCTCACTCTCCTCCTCTGACTTTTAAAGACAGGCGTCTCAGGAATAGCCAAAACATTGATTTTTCACCATATCTACCACCACCACCCCCCTCTTCCCAGGATCTGTGTCACGGCTCAGGGGCTTCCTGCATGGTGCCCCCATCGTGACTGTTGGAGGTCAGCCACGCTTGAAGCCCGCAGAGATAAATGGACATGCTACCGTACAGTAAATATTCACTCCTGAGCTTGCTATCTATCTGTAAACATGCATGTACTTGTACAGTACACATTTGTGCACAGACACACGAGCACTTTGCAAACAGAGACCAATGGTCACTCCTTGAGCTTTTCGTCACATTTGCCTCACCTCCATTTCCTGGGGTGTGAATGGAGGAATCTAACTCTGGATAGGTGATTTCAATTCAATTCTCACCCACTGGATCTGTTTACACTCCACCAGGGAGAAATATGCTATAGGTTGTTTTCCTTTTTCACTCTAGCTGCCACTGGTGTCACATCAAATGGACTGCTTTTATACTATTTGCAACAGCTCTTTATAGTTTTTGTCAACTGTAGGAAATACAATAAACACATTTTGAATCCTATTTTGGGGATAGGTGATGGAGAGGCGAAGCAATGCATCATGCAGGCAGGCCTAACAGAGCATGGTTTGCATGACAAATGTATGGACAAACAGGTAGCAGGCAGTGTAGGCAGGTGTATGAAAAAGCACGAAGTGGTTAATAAGTCTTAAAAAGGTATTAAAAGCTACAATGCAATTGCATATTGACATTTGTCAAACTGTTGCCTGACTTAAGTGCCAATGAACAAGGCACTGCATTTCTACCCTTTGTACGGCTGTAGATGTGTAGTTTTTATTAGATGAATGTACAGTAGGTTTATGTGCTTGGTATTGGTGGTGTTCTGCAGACCTCCCTGTCTCTAACTTTGCCATTTTTTTATTGTAACTGACAGCTACCATTGTCTGTTGCATGCAGAAAATGTTTTATGACCTTGTGAGCAAGCCGAAAACATTCGTACAATGCACTTGTAAAATCCACAGTCTGTGTTTTGAAAAGGATCCCACGGGAGTGCAGACAGTAATGCATTTACTGTGCACTCATCGCTGTCCACAATTCCTGCCCTGCAAACCAAATGATGACATTTAAACAGAGATACTTGTGAGCATGTCATTTGCACCTCAAATATTTGTTATGTGCTGAAAAGAAAGTGGTTTAGTACAGGCTTTTTTTGTGTGATACTGTATGTCACAGTTGACAGTATTCAGAAATGAATTGTTGTATTTTTTGGTGTGAGTGTGTGTGTGTGTGTGTGTGTGTGTGTGTGAGTGAAGAAGGGGAGGGTGGATTAACCAGTGCAGGATCTGTCATGGCGACATTTGTGTCCCCTGGCGGAGCAGCAGGGGTCCTCTTCACCTCTGTAACCTTCAACTTTCAGCCTTAACCCCCACCACACGCCCAGCACGTCCGAAGGGAGGGGTATACGAGCGCAAGAGAGTGGGGGGAAAAAAAAGAGAGGGGGGTGCAGAAGTGAAGAGGACAGAGAGCTGCAGGGGGATGGCAGGATGAAGAGAAAGAGAGGTTGAAATAGAAAAAAATGAGGCAAGCATGTGAAAGAGAGGCAAGAAGAAGGGACATAAATGAGGCTAAAAGTGGGGGGGGAATTAGGAATATGTAAAAGAAAAGACAGTGAAAAAGAGATGCAAGAGGCACAATGATTGGCAGAGAAATGTGGAGGTGGAGCAGAACAGAAACAATAAGAGCCTGTTGAATAGAAAGAAAAGTGCACACAGGATGCAGAGGAAAGAGGAGATATGAATGATAAAGGAAGGTGTTTGGTAATGCTCTGAAGTCCTCAGCTGTGTGTTGTTACAGCACACTCTTTTCTGCCTCCTTTGGTCTCTTTATTCATGGCTCGCTCTCTCGCTCTACTCCACTCTACCTCTGTGAGACTCAATACTGAATTTAACATGCTCCATGCCCATTAAATGTTTTGTTAAAGAAGTGCTGATTTGAAGTCCCATTTAGTCATGGGACATGATCTTATCAATCTATTCTCATACATGGCATAAAAGCCCCAAAGAAGGACTGTAACTTCCTTTTAAATTTCTCTTCATCTATTCATATTTTTGGCTATTGCTAAAGGGTTCTCAGCCAAAACTAAAGTTATTTTGTTATTTAGATTTACCAACAGTAAAAAACCCTAAAGTATAACGCCGTTTGGATTAATTGGACTAACTACAATTGTTAATTGTAGCATACATCTTATTGTAAAATCACTTGTGCATTTCATGCATGACAAAAAGTTTGCTGTGAAAAACATCAATTGGGAGACACAGTATGTGCTGCAGCAGCTACCAGAACTTGACCTTGAATTTAGTCGCACTCCTCTTGTCTGTACTCAACAGAGAGCCTATTGGTTCAGCTGTGAACATGGACTGGCAAAGAAGGGATTTGCAGTTTTTGCAGTGCTGTTGAAGCTCCCCCTATTTTCACCTGCAAATGTAGGCATTGCTGCCAAAAGTTACAAACATTGGACCCCTCCTACCCTCTTCTCTTCCTGTCCCTTTTCTCCTGCCCTGAATCACACTCCAGCAGCAGTTCCCATCCTCTCACCCAGTAAATCAGCATAAAATAGCCCTAAGTGTGGCAGATCATAGGGTAGGCAGAAGGGGGGTGGTCGGAGTTGGTGTGTAGAGCTTTGAGCTCTGCTGCTTTATTTTTTCTTGTGCCGTTCTTTTCAATATGGGGCCCATGAAATTATCCAACAGGATTATGTAAGGCATGATGGATTCTGCTGCGTCCTGTCATCCGTTTGTCCATTGTATGCCTCTCTATCTCAGGCAGCCTGGTGTGTTAGCCATGAAGCTACTCCACACATTGTGTGTTATTGCATGTCCTCTTTACTAAGGTAGGGGTCCTTTCCTCTGTCTACATTAATCTTTTTGGGCATATTAGTAGAGCTGGATCATTCACAAATTTAGCCTGTGTTAAAATGGTCATACATCTTTTAATTAAGGGACTTAATCAACCTCTTATTCCTATTGAACTCACAGTTATTGTTTTTCTGACTGAAGTATCTGTGCTGTCAAAAGGTTTGGTGCTTACAGATTCACTTTCTCTCAGCCACCTTTGTTTTGACAGAGGTGGAGGTGTGTTTGTGAGCCTGTAAGCCTTTTGTATGTCTATGACAGTGAAGCTGGCATGCAAGAGCTCGTCTCTTCAAACCCTTGCTGTTCCTGCTGAGGTCACAGGGTGACCCTGGAGCTGTGGAAGCCATGTTTACCAGAGACCCCTGCGTTCAGGCTATGGCTTGGTGGCTGCTTCCTTTCAACCACATGGTATAAACCTGCGAGAAGCATGTCTCATGCTTTGGTTTGGAAGCTTTAACAGAGATGCAAACATATTGCAAAGGTGACACGAAGGCAACCGTATGCTGGCTGCTTATTAAGCAAAATTGAACAGTTGTTTTGTGCAGTTTGGTATACTTGTCCTGTGTCAATTTGCCAACCCCATCTTTGATGATCAATGCCCATTTTCACTACTATAATATCCAATTATCAGTACTAAGAGAATGACGCTGATGTGTTTGTTGTCTTTATTATTTATAAAAAAACATTAATAACCTGGTATTCATTCTGAATGTCTTTGAAGCACACTTTTTAAAGGAGATATAATGACCACTCTAGGTTGTCTAGGACTGCAGCTAGTTGATGATCTATCAGTTCTTTTTTTTTGATTAATCAATTAGTATGTGGTCTATAAAATGTCAAAAAGAATGAGAAATGCCTGTCACAGCTTACAGAAGCAAAAAGTTGTATCTTAAGATTTCTTATTTACTCTGATCAGCAGCCAAAAAGTGTTCCGTTTATAATGGCATGTTGAAGCATTTCAACCCAGCTAACAGTTAGTTCTTTATATACGATCAATAACTGACTTAACTGTTAATTGACAAAATCTGAATTGGTTAATTTCCTGTCCATCTAAAAATGGAATAATCAACTTGGCTAATCTCTCAGCATTAATGTTTTACTGGAGAGGAAAAAAATCACAAAACCCCTTATAATGTTAAACCTTTAAGCTTAGATTTTACATCGCTTCAGCAAACAGCTAGGCTTGTATCAATGTAAGAATAATTAAGCAAATAAACTAGAGTATGTGTTGATATGACTTTCTTAAATGTGCATGATTGGTGTATAATTTAAGCTATCATATCTACACTGAGAATATAGATTAGCATATTTACAGCACATATCGCCTAGACTCTCTCTCTCTCTCTCTCTCTCTCTCTCTCTCTCTCTCTCTCTCTCTCTCTCTCTCTCTCTCTCTCTCTCTCTCGTCTTTCACTGTGCACTGCTCTGTATGTGTGTGTGTACGTGAGAATATAAGTGTGTGTGTGTGTGTGTGTGTGTGTGTGTGTGTGTGTGTGTGTGTGCACAGACTCACAGCAGCCACCCTTGCCCCCACCCTTCTCATTAATATGTATGTATTCTGAGGCAGCTAGCGAAGACGGTGTGTTTCTCACCCGCTGATTAATGCTGTCTGTCAATTACCTCTAGATCCAACCGTGCTGTGGAGCTTCCCCCAGGACCACACCGACCAGGTTGGAACACACTCTGCTTTTTCATTCTTTTCTCACTCTCTTCCTGCTCTCACTCTCACTCGTTCACGGTTACAGACAACCTCTACCTCCTCCTCTCCCATCTCCCTTCCTTGCCTAATGCCCTCACTCACCCTGCCATCCTGTGGTAACCTCCCCCCCAACACCTATTATTACCACCACCACCACCACTCTCCTCCTCATCCCTATCAGTGCTTTCTCTCCTTCTCTCTCCATATTTCTCTCTCTCCTCCTCCTCTCTGTCTCTCTCTGTCTCTCTCTGTCTCATTGTATGTCTGTTGCTGGTAATGAAAAGCACTGAGCACGTCTTCAATAACCGACGAATCAGTAATTATCATGCAACCGTGACAGGAATGCACACCTCTCTCTTTCTCTCTCTCTCTCTCTCTCTCTCTCTCTCTCTCTCTCTCATTTGTGTCTCTTGCTTTCTCTCTCATTGTGCTACTATGTTTGCTTCCTATTGTTTCACATTTATAGCATTATCGGGTAAATTTTCAATCTGAAAGCAAAATCTGCAGCTGTTTTGCAATACATTTTGGAACACCATGTTCCTCCTAAACCAGTCAGAGGTAAGTATTGCAGGATTAGATACACCTCAGTCTCTCCCACTAGTCTGTATTGTTGAAAAATCACATTTCTGATGAGGACCTAGTTATTAAAAGATGATTGATTCCAGTATCACAACAAAAATTCTATTGATTATAATAACATTATACTCATCAAGAAGTAGCTGCGATCTGGGAAACATTGCAGCTATAAAAACTGACGGGCAAGAAACACAAGCAGACAGGTTGTAAACAAAGTTACCAACAAGCCAGATTATCAATACCACTTTATTTGGACATAAAACTATAATTCGACCCAAAGTGTTTGCTATATTTTCTATGTGTGTGCACAACTATATTAAGTAGGGATGTCCCGATCAGGTTTTTTTGCCATCGAGTCCGAGTCATTTGATTTTGAGTATCTACCAATACCGAGTCCCGATCCGATACTTCTATAATAATTCAACTTTAGAATACCTCCAGACCGCAGACATACTCGCACTTTTCGCTTCAAGCTGCTTCCGTGTTCTACTTTGCCGGCATTTAACCAATAGCATCTCTGCAACAAAGTGATGTCATGCCGCACGCGTTGCTGTTTCTGTGTGGAGTCAAAAGGGTCTAACTCTGTGCCACCGCATAACTATAGATGTGTTAAAAAATAATGAGAATATATATACATATATATCCGAGTCCTGATCGGGAGGTAACGTCCGATTCCGATCGAGTCTGAAACCACGTGATCGGGCCCCGATTTCCGATCACGTGATCGGATCTGGACATCCCTAATATTAAGTACAGTAGGTCAAAGTTTAACCTGGAAGTCTGTCTATAACCTGTAATCGATGTTTACAACTTACAGTATATTGTACGATTCACCTTTGTTTTTTTAAGGGATGCACAGATTCGATTTGGCAGACTTGTATCAAGGCCAATACTGACCATTTAAGCAGATGGGAGATCAGCAATGAAGTGACCAATCCATATTAAAAACAGTTTTCTGTTAATTAGTTAAGTAAGATTCAATGTTTCTGCCATCAGTCATGTCGGCCAACTTAGTTTTTAGCGCCAAAACAATCCCTGGACTCATATTACCTTACATTTAAAATGATTCCAATAAGTTCTACGTACTGAGGTATACAAATTTTACATTTGGGAAAATCAGTTCAGTACCTGCTTTTGGTTGATACCCTCAGTTGAAGTATTGAAATTATTATCAGTAGATAAAAAGTTAGATTGGTGCATCCCTAGTTTTCTCTTCCTGGGGGTTTGTTTAACTAAATGCTGATTATGTTTAGTACCCCATCTGACTTCTTATTAGTGATGTCACTTCAATTAACTTGACTTGGAATTAACTTGGTGCAATGTTGTTGACGATAGAAATGATAGCCAAAACTACGATATAAGACCCATGGTGTCATAAACCCAAATTATCCTTTAAGCCAATCACAAATCTTATCAGCTGTCTCAGGGACAATGTGCACACACGTATGTAAAAACATCTTTGGAATAATTGAAATTGATTTGATATCCCTTTTATTTAAAGCTTAGCTCTTTACCCTTAGAAAAATACACCACCTCAGCAGGGGGTCTTTGTTATTTCTCTCTGGCAACACCTTCAAAGAACTACTAGTCTAGATTCAACTTGATCAAAACAATCACACAGCCTGTAATAATATGCGTATTAAACTCTATGTTGTGCACATCACTCTGTAAGTAGATCAGGTTGACTCATTCTCCTGTCCTGTGCTCCAACATGTGATGACTCCATGACATCTGCTTGCGTGCGTGCGTGCGTGCGTGCGTGCGTGCGTGTGTGCGTGCGTGCGTGCGTGCGTGTGTGAGTGAATGACAGAAGACAAGAAAAAAAACAAGACGTGCAACATATTGTTTCTGTTCCCAAAGCGGGCACAGAACAGGTCCTGGAGCAAATCACTAGACAGATGACTGCAGCAGCCCATCAATGGGCTGAAGGGAAAAATGGACAACTAGAAAAAAAACTTGAGCGAAAGACAACATCATGTGCGTAGGCTAACTATCTCTCAACACAGCAGCCAAGCCAGTGAGTTTAAACCGCTCTCCTGCCTCTCTGATCCACTTTGAGGAATAAACGGGCTTGTAGAAAGATGCTTCAGGCGATGTCTGCCTTCCCCACAAGAACCAGAGCATGCTATCAGAGTAAGAGGTAGAGGGAGTGTGGGACTCATAGTGTGAGCAAGAAATTACTGAGTTTCAGAGATAGGCACAGGAAATGGAAGCGATGGAAAAGGAGTAAAAAGAGAAGCTAAGAGCCAAAAGAGATGAAATGAAGAAATAGTGTAAACATAGTCTGTGGGTTGTCATAGGCCTGCCTCATCCTTCCTCTCCGACATGTCTCTCTTTTAAGACATGTCCCCCCCCCCCCTCCTCCCAACCTTACTTTTCTTTCATTCTGTTGTCGACCAGATCGTTTGTGTGGATAAGATGGCCCTTAAGATGGCTAGTTAGCGTGCTGTGTACAGAGGGATTGGCCCTTTCCCCCGTATACATAAAGGCTGTATTCACAGGCCTCATTACCAGGATTAGGGCTCTTTTTCTCCTTTTGTAGGGCCGAGGGCTGGAGTCCTCTGTAGCCACAGTCTCTGTCTCTTTCTGTGGCCCGAGCTGGCCAGCATATGGCAGCAGCAGCCAACAGTCTCCACAGAGGGGCTCAGAACTCAGAGCAAGGCCTCCTTTTGTTTAGGCTGTTATTGTTGCTCAGCGTAATGACATTTGTAGGCCGTAGGATCGGGGTGGAGGGGTTAGTCTACCCCAGGGGAGAGAGAGGGAGACAGAAAGAGGGAGACAGAGAGAGGGAGAGGGATGGAAGGAAGGAGGGGGAGAGGCAAAGACATGCAGACAGACAGGAGTGTGGATTATGGAAATATGAATTGATTTTTTTTTTTCTGTTCTATGGTAGAATAGAAAGCTCAAAGGAGAACAGACTGCAGGCTGGCTGGCACGCCGGGGTGGTGCTGGGGAAATATGAAGTGAGAGGCGCTTGCTCCCTCTTTCTCTCTCTCTCTCTCTCTGCTTTCTTTCTTTTCCCCTCCTGCTCCCCCTATTCCTCCCTCAGCCCCTGAGACTCTTGATGCCCTGGTCATCCACAGATGCCACTTGGATAGAGAGGGAGAGATGGAGAAACGGAAGAGAGAGAGAGAGAGACAGAGAGAGGGAGGGCAAAAGAGAGGTGGCTAAAGCATATATTTGAATCGCAAGAAGGGCTTTTTTTTTTTGCAAATGAAGCAGACAGATGGAAATCTGTCCGTTTCCTCTCAGATCTCATCCCAAAGTTGTGGAAAAAACACAGCAGACAGAACACACACACACACACACACACACACACACACACACACATACACACACACACACACACACACACACACACACACACATACACACACAAAAAATGGTTTTGCCAGTTAGTTCTAGCTAACCACAGTTTGGTGTATAAAGGGTCCACTCCTCTGTGGAGAACAGATGATAATATGAGAAACACACTCAGCAAGTTCCACAAACAGACTACCCTTTGAAAACTTAAAGCGTGAGCAAATCCACAGTATTTAAACACACAACACTTTTAAGTTACTCACACAGATTCACAACTGTGAATTGCTGTTGGTCCTTGCCCAACACTGCAGGCACAAACATATTTTTAAGGTTGACAGGCTCCAGCACTGCCATTTAATTTTTTATTATCTCTTATTTTTTAATATACACATATCTGTGTTTGTCTTTATGTTCATTTTTTTATGTTATGTTCATTTCCAGATTTCTCACTCTCACCTGATTCATATTCTACCCAACTTGGAATTGCCTCCTTATAGGAAATTGTATCTCATCAGAAGTTTGATAAGTTTCAGAATTTGTGCTGATTAGACATGATTTCTTTAGATATTTACCGGTCCATTTTTGTCAGATATTCATAGATGCGTTTAACATTGAAAGTAACAAATAAAGTATAGGCAAATATACAAGGAGGTCACCACAGTGAACACAATCTCAACAAATTATATAAAGCATTGTTGTGAAAAAAAGATAGAAGACTGCAAATACCTTAGGGTGTGTGGCTGCAAGCCTGGGAAACTCAGTGTTCTATCAATTCCCTTATCTGGAGAATTATGTGTTGGAAAAAATCATTTTTGTTTGTTTGTTTGCTTTTATAACTCCTAAGCAGAAATCCATATTAACTGAGACACCGTTCTCCTGCTGAAGGGGCTGTGGATCAACACTGGCCAACCATGGCCACATATTTTGGTATTGTCCATATATTTAGCTTTTTTTTGTGACAGTTTGTGTGACATTTAATGTCAAGGATACTGGGTTTTAGTGCTGATGCGTTGTTTTCTCTTATGTGTTGGACATGTAAAAGTGATATCTACTTCCTGAAGATCCTTATGGCTGCAATTAAAAACATATTTCCCAATGCTGACTGTAGAGAAACTCCCCCTACTGTGCAGCGTTTCATAAACACTGTCACCATATTTGATGCTCCATGAAAATGGATAAAATGGGTGTGTTACTCTCAGGAAATAGACACTGATTACTCCACATTCTGCTCGCACTCTAGTTGCACACTCCATCTTCTTTTTAGTTTTTTTTTTTCTTTCTAGTAACACACACTCCTCATCTCTATCTCTCTCCATTGTGCTTTCTTGCACATTCCTTCCTTACGGTTACAGTAAGCTTTCCCCCCAGTTACTTGCATATCATACACACACTCACATGCATACAGGGAGATAAC